>NC_089748.1:21645271-21647771 GCF_040412425.1 Macrobrachium rosenbergii
TGTATTCATCTTCACTTCTCTTCCCCGTTAGCTCCTCATTGGACTGGTTGGTATCGTTCTCGGCTAGCACTCTGCTGGGCCCGCGTTCGATTCTCCGACCGGCCCATGGAGAATTAGAGAAATTTACTTCTGGTGATAGAAATTCATTTCTCGTCATAATGTGGTTCGGATTCCACAATAAGCTGTAGGTCCCGTTGCTAGGTAACCAACTGGTTCTTAACCATGTAAAATAAGTCTAATCCTTCGGGCCAGCCCTCTCTAGGAGAGCTGTTAACCAGCTCAGCAGTCTGGTTAAAACTAAGATATAGTTTTCTCTTCTCCTTTTCCTCTGCCCCGTAGGGGTGTAGTGCCGTCAGTGCATCTCACGTGGTGCGCCGTAGGCCCTGCTTGAGGTTCTTTGCAGCGTCCCTTCGGCCCCTAGCAGCAACAACCCCTTTCATTCCTTCTTCTGTACCTCCCTTCATATTCTTTCTTCCATCTGAATTCCCACCCTCTCTAACAATTGTTTCGCATTGCAACTGCGAGGTTTTCCTCCTGGTACACCTTTCAAACCTTCTTACTGTTAATTTCTCTCTTTCAGCGCTGAATGCCTCATAGGTCGCAGCGATTGGCCGTTGGCCCAAATTCTATAATCCTATAATACCTCTGAATTCCCTTGTCATTTTCCACCTCCTTCAGGGGGTGTGAAATTGGTTGCCTCTTCCCGGCGGTGCCTCGTGTGGAACATCTCTTTGATTCGTATCCATTACACGCCGTGGGAGGGATTACAATCCTTCTTACAAAACGTAGATTGGGGCGTTTGACTCCATCCTCTTTCCCCCTGACTCACTTCGTACTCCTGAGGGAATTCCTTCCTCAAATTTGCACTTGAGGAGGACGGTATTCTTATAATTGCTTCGATTATTAGAACAGCGTAGTCTGATAATAGAATGATTCTGATTTCTGATTCAAAGATGATGGGGCTCGATCTCTGCTTTTAACAGATGTGATTTTATAGACTGTTTTTTGTGAACAATTATTAGTCACATATGATATTTTGTTCTCTTTGGTATTCCTTATCGCTTCAGTTTTCATTAGTTTATTAATACTGTTATATTGAAAAAATAATAATAATAATAATAATAATAATAATAATAATAATAATAATAATAATAATAATAATAATAATAAGTTTTTCTTAAGAAACTTTTTCACTTTAAAAACAGGGAATAAGAGGGTAAATAATAATTAGTATAAGAAAAAAAAAACAGTTTTCCTATCTTTGTTAAAAAATTACCTAATAAGGGTATAGAAACGACTGACACTCACCCCCGTAACTTAAGGAACAATTATTACTGTTATTTTCCCTCTGGAACCCTTTTATAAGAGGATACATCATGTGTGCAAGCGCGTATTAGCACATGAACACACGCGCTCGTATTAATAAACAACTATTTGATAGCAAAATCGGATGAGCAAATTTAGATGTCATAATATTTTTCTGCCCATGCAAAAGATCGGACGATTTCGCAAAATAAAATAAGTGCAAATTGAAATAAATTTGTATCAAGGGACATTTTCATTAATATCAGATTGAATTATATACACAGAAATAAAACACTGAAATTCTGCCGTGTACCTGCGCAAGAATTTTTCTTTTACATCACCACTAACTCAGCTTTATTACTACAAAAAATTATTCTTCTCGTTACAACATCACCACTAATATATATATATATATATATATATATATATATATATATATATATATATATATATATATATATATATATATATTATAATATATATATATATATATATATATATATATATATATATATATATATATATATATATATATATATATATATATACGTGTTCATGTGTGTATATGTTCCAGCATAACTCTGAAACGCACTGAGCAATTTCAACCAAGCTTGGTACACATACGACTGACTGTCTGGAGAAGAACTGTGGGGTAAGACATCACTAGCACCAAAGGGCACCAAAAGGGGTTGGGGTGGCAAGGGCTCTCCTGAAACGGAGCTGGTTCTGCCCGTAGACTCAGTAACTAAATAAACTTTACGGGTTTATTATACCTCATTTCGATTTATTTATGAATTACTATCTGGAAAAGAATACTGTGGAGAGGGGGGGGGTGTAAACATCACGGGCACCAAAGGAGGTTGGGGTGGGAAGGAGGTGACATGTAAAAATAACTGAAAACGAACAGATATTAGTGTCTAATCCACAGTTTTAGAGGTTGCTGAGATGAATAGTGACACTCCCAATGCCTTGAAGCCCAAAAGTTAAGTATACCTTAGTTTTACCAGACCACTGAGCTGATTAACAGCTCTCCTAGGGCTGGCCCGAAGGATTAGACTTATTTTACGTGGCTAAGAACCAATTGGTTACTTAGCAACGGGACTACAGCTTATTGTGGAATCCGAACCACATTATAGCGAGAAATGAATTTCTATCACCAGAAATAAATTCCTCCAACTCTTCATCAGCCGGCCGA
>NC_089748.1:21650271-21737771 GCF_040412425.1 Macrobrachium rosenbergii
ATATATATATATATATATATATATATATATATATATATATATATATATATATATATATATATATATATATATATATATATATAGTAGGTGGAGAATAATAGATAGATACTGGTTTGAAGCAAAAGCTAAGAGATATGAAGTTCAAGTTAGAGAGTGGGTGAACATGTAGATATGAGGGTAATTAAGACAGGTAAGTCTGGTAAGGAGGCGACGAGAACGTAGAAAGAGATTATGTGTAAAAAACTGGATAGGGTTAAAATAAACAGATGTAGAAGTAGTACAGGAAGAGTATGAAAGACTGAAGGGAGTATACACCACAGGAATACCGGGAGAGGGATCAGTTGGTCAAGAAGAGGTGAGAGGGGAAAATAGGGCGTCATAAAACAAAAGTGGGAGAAGGTGAAAAATGACTTGTGGGAGATAAGAAGCTGTTCTGCGTGGAAATAAATGCAGATAAAAAGGCTGACAAGCAAAGGAATTTCAGAATAAAAGGCTTCAATGGAAAGACGATTTCTTAGAATGCAGTCCTGAGTTGGTGGAGTGTGTATTTTTATGAGGCATCGCGCTTACCCCATATGAAAAAATGGGAAAAAGCACGTTAAACGAAGAAGTTGAGTGTAAAAGCCGGAAGAGTTGCACAAAAGAAATTATGCCAGAAGAGTTTAGGCTGTTGAAAGTTTGGGAATGCTTATGAAAATCTCCATTGTGTATTTACGGATGATGATGAAAAAGTTGCAGAGTGGAAATGCACCTACAGTTGATAAGACTCGATGCAAAATGTTCTGGTACGTTCGCGAAAGTGTGATTTGTTGGTAATACATCTTCTTTAATTTAAAGACGATACAAGAAACATTTAAAATAATTAAAGGGGTAGGACAGGTGAACCGTTTGGGAAAGTGAACAAGATATTCAAATTCTTTCAGCGGAAAATATAAAAATAATTGACAAATTGTAGTCTAAATCTTAGAGGGAAGTGCAGCTGGATATAAAGTATCACAGTGAGGAACATACTAAAAATATTGTCATATCCAGTGGGAGACTGTTTCCAAAGGAAATTGAATTCTAGGGACATCCTTGTCGACAGAAATGCCTGGGGATGAGATTGCAGTGGCTGGAGATAATGGTTATGATTTTGCTGCGACATTGTGGACAAATTCAGACCGAATACACTACGATAATCTATTTATTTCTTGTAAATTTTATAGAAAACATACTCATTAAACCAGATGTAACCAAGAAGAAATAAAAGAAATGATTTGTATTCATGCCTTAAGATTAATTCACATGCTGAAATTGTTGTTGATTGCCAACTGATTAGTTTTTTAGACACTGATTTTTTTTATTCCCTTTCAGACAGCCTAATAAGAGTAAAAGTCTCAAACAAACAACAACAAAAATTCGCACAACAAAAGTACTGCAAGAAAGAAACGTATTTAACACCGAATACAACAAAGGGTTTAGTAATTAGAAACGAGATAGAAAGAATGTTAATGTATTAAAACAAATTTTAGTGTATTAAGAGAAAAATAAAATAAGTATTTAACAAAGGTCACCAAAAATACAAATTACGAGAATAGCAGAGCGACTAGATGATATTAGAATTGGACTCCGATGCCTGACAAATAAAAGGAAGTGAGAGAGAAAGAGAGAGAGAGAATTGGAAGGATATTATATCATGGACTGAAAGGACATTTCCATTAATATATAAAAAAAGATTAGTCAGTTATCACAATAACTCACTGTGCCTTTCAGGAGCCTCCAGTAATCTGTAGGGTAGGGGAATTCTAATGACCTCAATAATCCACAGGATTTCCTTTCTCCACAAAGCAGAGGAAGCCCCAGCAGAGGCTTCCTCCAGGAGAGAGAAAAGAGGAGGTGGTAGGTGGGGGAGGGGCCACGCCCCTATCCCGAGTGAATTGGCTTGTGTCATCTACACAAAGGAATAGAAACCAAAGGGTAACATCAATTCTCGCACTCCGGAAGATGGAAGAGAAAAGGGAGGCAGGGGAAGAGCCAATAGAAAGAAGCCTCTAAGGAATGATTAATGCTTATAGTAATTCCTTTAGTATTCGGTCGTAACAAATCCTCATTTCAATTTACAGGCGCCCGAAATACATGCTCCTACACAGCGTTCGACTCTCCGAGCGGCCAGTGAAGAATTAGAGGAATTTATTTCTGGTGATAGAAATTCATTTCTCGTCATAATGTGGTTCGGATTCTACAATAAGCAGTAGGTCCCGTTGCTAGGTAACCAGTTGGTTCTTAGCCACGTAAAAATAAATCTAATCCTTCGGGCCAGCCCTAGGAGAGCTGTTAACCAGCTCAGTGTTAAACTAAGATATACTTTTTCAAATGTTAAGCTTATGCATGAAAGGTTACAGACAACGATAAACAATAAACATCCATAGGAATTTAAAGTAATTTCCATGAGAAACTTTGTAAAAAATATCGGAAATATTGAGGAACTGTAGTTTTAAGTGGGTGCGTATAAATTATTTCAATTCATAATGTCATCATATCCGTATTCTTGTGTTTCTCAAACTCTTGATAGAAAGAATGTTTAATGATAAACTCTTTAAAAAACCCCATATACAGAAGAAATCCAGGCTAAATATCTCTTACTTCATGGCGGAGAGAATACGAAGGGAACATAGGCGTGGTCAAGTTTCAGTGTATAAATTGTCATCTCAGCAGAATATTATTACTGAGCCACAGCTGCAACTATGCCCTTTTCCAAATTCTGCACCCGTGGAAATGACCTTAATGTCTATCTTGAAATTCTTTACAGCGAGAGATAGGGAGAGAGTAATAATAATAATAATAATAATAATAATAATAATAATAATAATAATAATAATAATAATAATAATAATAATATTAATAATATCTTGAAATTCTTTACGGAGAGAGAGAGAGAGAATAATAATAATAATAATAATAATAATAATAATAATAATAATAATAATAGGCTTTATTTCCAATATTTACATTGGCTATTCTGTATCTTACATGGTTAAAATGTATTTCGATGCAAGAGTTACATTTCATATTACTTACAATTTACTATATAAAACAATCATGAATGAACATCTTAAAAATGCAAAACGAAACGTAGTCCTGTAATACATAGTAGTAGTAGTAGTAGTAGAGAGAGAGAGAGAGAGAGAGAGAGAGAGAGAGAGAGAGAGAGAGAGAGAGAGAGCGTAGACAGTTGCGGTAATTTAGGATACTGATTAATGAAGGCAGTTTTGATTATGAAAGGGGAATTTCCGTCATACACGAACATGAGATCAAATATTTCGTGAGACCGATCTATAGAAGTCATTCACGTTTCATTCTCCCTATCAGTACAGAAATGCGTGGCAGTACACAAAACGAAATAAATGAACGAATCTAATCATAAGCTTTGTGAAAGCATTTTACAGCTCAATCCGGTACTTAAGAAAGTAACTCATGCAGCATCGTTTTAACTTGAATTCGGGTGATGCGTTTCAGAGATGTAGTAATTTGAAGCTAAGCTGAAAAAGATTGGATGATTTTATTTTAATTTCAAACATGCGAGCAATGAAATGTTAGTTAATTCCTGTTGATATAAAGCTCCGGACAAATATGTCATGAGGAGGAACGGGAACACTGACACTTTGCATCAAATCTATTCAGTTTTTTTCAGAGCACTACAAATGTGAGAAGTGAGCCTAAAAGGATTTAAAACATATATAATTCAGTGACACGCGACGGCATATGTAAATGGTCTTTATAAATGACGAAACGGGGTTTCAATAGAACCTTATCTCAGTTATATTCTCTAATTCCCTCTACTTTTTCTTAGTAACAAAACTCACCGGAAAGTAAAATGAGAGAGAGAGAGAGAGAGAGAGAGAGAGAGAGAGAGAGAGAGAGAGAGAGAGAGAGAAGAGCAAAACGAATGGCATTCACAGCTTTGTGAGAGCGAAGTCTAATGAAGTGCAACAGCCCACTAGAATGACTTAAGTTCTTCAAACTTCCCGACATTTGTCTGACTAAAAAGTTTCAACATATATATATATATATATATATATATATATATATATATATATATATATATATATATATATATATATATATATATATGCATATATATATATATACGTATATATGCATATACAGTATATATACATATATATATATATATATATATATATATATATATATATATATATATATATATATATATATAGTTTGTCACATTTCCGACAGCCAGATATTCACATAATTATTAGATTAGCAAATCCATCAGATAAGCAGATGAGACTGAGAGATTGAGAAGAAAGAAAAATTATCTGTCGCTGCGTTTCATTGCAACTTGGGTGCGAATTCAAAATTAATGAGGGAAAACTAGAGACTTCTCCTTCATTTGTCTTGCAAGCTTTGATGCAAAGTCAAAATTAATGAGCAGGAAGCGCGTATTCCGCCTCGATGTTGATCAAGATGGACTGCCGGTAATGACAGTTAGTCACCAGTGTATCACAGACATGATTGCGAGGACGAGTGAAGTTTCGTTGCTAATTATAGGCACTATGCAATGTCTGAAGTTTTTGTTTCCTTATATATATATATATATATATATATATATATATATATATATATATATATATATATATATATATATATATATATATATATATATACATACATATATATATATATATATATATATATATATATATATATATATATATATATATATATATATATATATATATATATATATATATATATATATATATATATATATATATATATTTATATATATGTACTGTATATGTGTATATATACATTTTTGTTACCTTGCCTTTAAAACCCTTTCTAACAAGTCTTTATGTCTTACTCTCCTTATTGATATAATATATATATATATATATATATATATATATATATATATATATATATATATATATATATATATATATATATATATATATCTCACATTACCACAGGTGAAAAATAAGAGAAGGGGTGTTGGTCCTGACCGGTTTCGACTTTATATACAAGCCAGGACCTACACCTACACCCTGTATCTTATTTTTCACCTGTGATAATGTGCGATAAATGAATCACATACAAAAGTGATAATAATCATATATATATATATATATATATATATATATATATATATATATATATATATATATATATATATATATATTTATATATGTATATTTATAATGTATATATGTAGACACACACACACATATATATATGTATATATATATATATATATATATATATATATATATATATATATATATATATATATATATATATATATATATATACATGCTGGCCATTTTCCAAGTTGTTCAGGAGATGGCCCTAGCAAGTGACATATCTTGAGATGTTGTTCCATCTATCTACTGAAGCTGATTATGGTGAGAAAATATAGAATTTTTGCCATAGGAATGACTTTTGGGCAAGGAAAGAAAAGCGTCTTATTTACAGAAGCAGTTGTACTGGACCGGTCAAAAATCAATCTACAACTTGCAGATTCGACTTCTCAGTTTCGATTTTATTTATTTTACTTTGCCTTTAAAACCTGGTGAAAATGTGAAATAACAACGTCGCCTTGCTTATCTTTTCTCCAACAGTTGAAACAAGTGCATAAATGGGACTTAACTGAGTGTTCCCATTTGCCAAATGCAGCCCGTAGTTTCTACGGGCCTGTTTTTGTTAGACAAAGCACAAGTCATCAGGGATATTTTTGTGTCATTAGTATCAGTCATCAGAGGTCAGTGGCCCTCCTTAACAACATATATATAAATATACTCAATATACAAGATGCCAGTTCCTCTAGGCTGACACTGATGCAACCGAAGTAACTAGTGAGGCCATTTTCCTTCTTTGTTGCAGTGTCCACGTTGCTTGTGGTCAGATTAGCCAGTGCATCAGTGAAGAAATGAAACTGTTCTGCTTTGTTGGTTCCTTCTGTGAGAAGTTCCTCCGGTTTCTCCCTAATGGACTTTCCTTGTTTAAATCTTACTTTAAATCGAAGCTGAACTGACGGTCTGCATCGGCGGTGACGTCTGTTCTCTTGTGATTACTGCGTTAGAGAGACAGACTCCCAGGCTTATTTTTGCAACATCTTTGGAATACTAATTAGAAATAATCAACAATTTGTCACCAGATTTTGACGAACGCATCTAAACCGCTGGATGATTCGCATAAACTCTGAATGGGGCACTTTAGAGTATCATATACATCATGACATAATCCAGTAGTAGAGTCCTGCCACAGGTTAAGCAAACTAAGTAGGCCGTAACTTCAGTTCGTAAAACAGCTTCCGTAAAACTCGCGAACAAACCAACTAGTTAACAAGTAAACGACGTTAGGGGTGGCCAGTTAATTCCCAACACAAAAATAACATGTCCGGCGTTTTTATATCACACATGTCAGTGTTTCCAGTTACTGAAAAATCCTGGTCCTTACGGACACGTTCCAGTAAAAATAGATTTGCCCTTAGTAAAAAGAAAGCAGGGGGGAACTTTGATCAAATTCGGTGTTTCTCTGAGGGACAGGTTGTCTATATAGTCATAAATTCACCACCACATCCCTTTCCTTTGGGTCTCTTCAAGTCGCGACATGGTAATAATACGAAAAGATTTTGAAAATTACACTTCTGGTGGTTTCATACCCTTCATATTTCCTAATGATTTATTAGAATGTTTTTGATTCCTTCACATAATAATAATAATAATAATAATAATAATAAATACCACTATCTAACAACAATAATAACACCGGCGGCTAGGCAACGAGACCTCTTGCTGTCTCTGAACATTTCACAAAATTATTGATATTATGAAAAGTGTCCTGCAACCCTAGACTTCGCCCTCTCTCTCGATAATACCAATTTCCTGAATCTTGATGCACATCCGATGCGTCGTAATTGTTTTTTGTTTCTGAGGTATTTTTTAATGTTTTGTTGATGCGGCTGTCAAAGTGATAATTACTTGGCAAGTTTTAATTCCTACTATTTTACAAAAGCCTTTTAAAAATCTGATTGAATATTTGATTCCAGTGACGTGGGTATATATATATATATATATATATATATATATATATATATATATATATATATATATATATATATATATATATATATATATATATATATATATATATATATATATATATATATATTAGAAATAATCAACACTCAATCACGTGTGGAATAGAAATAAATTTCTGACACATCAGGATCGATTGAAAGACTTGGGTTCGATCCTGATGTGAGTCAGAAATTTATATATATATATATATATATATATATATATATATATATATATATATATATATATATATATATATATATATATATATATATATAGAGAGAGAGAGAGAGAGAGAGAGAGAGAGAGAGAGAGAGAGAGAGAGAGAGAGAGAGAGAGAGAGACGCGTATTGTCTTATTCATGTAGAAAATGACGGTTATTTGCAGTTCATAAGATTGACTTAAAGGTTTGTCGGGAAAATTATTATTAAAACAAAGGATATTATCTAAAGATAAAAAAAATTCTATTAGAAACCAGGAAAAAATACATATTTGAATGTCTTTAATAAATATAAAGAAATAAAAAAAGGCTTCTGTAGGCACACTTGAACGGTTCGACATCAGGTGGCGCTGCGGAATTGCAGGCAACAGGCAATGCAACTTTTTTGGTGGCTTTGGCTTCCGCCACTATTTTCGAACGCACCAGTATGAACAAAAAAATTACAAGAAAGATGTGGCAATGAATGATGATACTGGAAGATGGCAGAATGAAAGAAGAGGTGGAGCAAAGAAAGGGTGAAGCAAGAAAGAAAGCACGTAGAGAGGAAAAGATTAGGAAAATACTTGGAGTGTCTATGAAAGTCAAGGAGGGAATGTATGAAAGAATGTTGCCTCATCTTTCCTCTGTTCATTGCAAATGAAAGAATGCAAACATTGTACATTTGAATTCTTTACGTAGCCTATTCGACGCAGGAAGCATTGAAAGATATGAAATGTAGGCATGGAAAGCTTTATAAAAGATTTAGTATAAGCAAAATGATGGATCATAGTGTTTTGATTTGGTTCAGACATGTAGAACGAGGTGGGGTTTGACTGGAAGGGATAAAAGGCATCTAGAACTCCAATTTTTTAAGAGTAATAAGAAGCAGATATAATATGTCTGGACAGATGGCCTAAAACAGATATTGGAAGGGAAGGGTTTCAGCATCCAAGAAAGAGAGAGTGTGTGAAAAAAAGATATAAGTGTGTGAGGCTACTGATTTTAGGGGCATCCGTTCATGATCCATCAGTTTAACTGGGGCAGTGAAAGATGTCGCATGTTTCCTTGGTAACCACCCTTTGTCAAGGGAAATTGCATTATTTTACATCAGCATCGAGCGAACACCAAACAAAATAAGAGACATGTATATTATAACTACTTCCAACATTGTTGGCTGAAAATATTTCATCTATGCTGAATACATAATTACACAAATTTTAGATTACTACCAGATAAAACATTTCCTGGATTTCTGGGAAAGATTAACGCTGATGCATTCATTTAACCTGATATTTATTTACTAAAATATTATAGGATGCTACTATTACTGCTGTTACCACCACTAAAAATAATTTTTCAACTAAAAGTATATAACTTTTACAGAAAATAACCTCAAGCAGTCCCAAAATATTTAGGGTGTTTTTCTTCCTACACTGTCGTTAATATTCAATATATATATTTGACATTACAATTTACATCCCAGTATTCGCCCATACTAAAAATTAAGTTAAATGAATTTAGTTACTGATATTAAAACTTCAAAATAAAAAGGAGCAGATGAAATAAAGGGAAGGTTTGTGTACAGCTTCAGGTGAAATAGTCACCATTGGAGACCGGACGAAACAATGTAACAAGAGGAATTCTGCTCCTTGAGAAATGGTTCAGGAATTTAGGGACTCTCTCTCTCTCTCTCTCTCTCTCTCTCTCTCTCTCTCTCTCTCTCTCTCTCTCTCTCTCTCTCTCTCTCTCTCTCTTTGAGTGCCTGAGGGTCACGCCCTGCTACCGTCATGGGAGAGCCATTTGCATACTACCAGCTTTTAAGTTAAAGTTCCTTACGCGAGAGATGTGTCGAAATACACTATTTCAATTAACCGAGAAGAAAAAGGAAAACTACTGTACTTTCTGGTGCATGTCATCGGTTTAGGCCTGTTAATGTATGAAAGCATGATTCACCAGTGAAAGCAGCTGTTCAAAATATCATACTGTGCTATAACTTGTAGGTTTATCCGCGCAAGAATTTTTTCGAAAAAATGTTGTAACTGATTTTAAACCACTGAGAACGCTCTGCGCAACGATCTCTATCAACAACGTCCTGTCCCTAGCCTAAGGTCACCTGATGTACATAAGAAATGACCGATAAAAAGAATTTGACGAAGCGAGTATATGCCTGTTTCCTACAGTAATCTATTTACTGATGCTTGAGGAATATCATCCATAGACTTTTTTTTATGCTGACGTTTAGGTATGAATATAAGTAAATTGTCAATATGTATATGTACACTCGGCAAGAAAAGTGGGGATACAGTTTTTTTAAATCTTCGGACAAATAGTGCTAAATAATGAAACATCTGGCAACTTTAGTAAGGGGAGGAGCTTCAGTCTTATTGTGTTTGTTTTTTGCTTGACCTCCTATAACTTTCAATCATATTCTGCGGTTCTGAAATCACTGATACTTAAATGTAGTAGTAAGCTTTACAGTATTCGTTCAAGTTGTAATTTGCAGCGACAGTTCTGAGCAAAATAAACATTTTTCCACATAACCTACGAAGTAACCTTGCACATATGAATTTATGACACCACAATGAACGGAATGCTTGCATAATCAAATGCGATCTTCCATAATGAAATCAAGAGTTAAATTTGAGCAATGTCCAACGAAAAACTTGGGGAACAATAAATGAACGAATGCAATGTTATGGTGAGAGAGAGAGAGAGAGTTGCTGTTGTGTAAGCCATTATTTTTTTAGGCCTATATGTAGAGCTACTCATTTCATTATTTTTTTCTTTTAGAGATTGAGCGATACTATATTTGTATAGTATGTTTTAGCAATGGAGAGAGAGAGAGAGAGAGAGAGAGAGAGAGAGAGAGAGAGAGAGACTATGGCAACGTTAAGAAAGATCCAGTTACTTGTGTTTTCCCGCACAAGTTATCCCGGTACTCCGCACATCATAGAGAACGCTCTTGCGGATTTAAATAGATTGGGTCAACCTACCTAGCTGTCACAACATTTACTGCCATTAATTCCAGCTGACCTTTAACACAGTGATATACAAATATGAATCTGTAAAAATTAAAGAAATTATCATTACCTCGTATGATGATGCAATAATGAGCCTGTTCATAACGGAAAACGAGTAAATGTTGCGTTCTGATAAACAGTACTACACCGAGATATCCATACACTATCTTTTAGATCTCTATGAACGAAGTCATCTGAGAAATTCTGATTACTTCGGACATGCATGGTGTTTTTAAGTATGTGAACGTTTTTGTTTTGTAGATTTAACATATATGATATAATTTGCATTGTATTTTCATATTCTAGAGTAAATTTACTGAGATTATGTGTTTTCTGTAAGAAAAAATTAAAATTCGATGAACGAAATCTAATGAAAACTGTATCCTCACTTTTCTTGCCGAGTGTACATATATATATATATATATATATATATATATATATATATATATATATATATATATATATATATATATATATATATATATATATATATATCATTGCTTCAAAATTGTTCTTTATAGAAATATATCTCACAAGTGCAGTATCAACGAATATCTAAAGAAAAGGTGATTAAAAGGAACGAAGTGAAACTGAATCTTGAATCAATAGAAGCAAAGGCAAAATATGTGGAGAGTTATGAATTTGAAATAAATGGAACTTACGTAACATAAATATGTTTGTGTACTATTTCAATAAGATTTTGGTCCGTTACGAAAAAGACGAAATGCCGACGTGCGTATAGTTTTGATTTACATAGAACTGCAATGGTTGTTATCGATGGTAGTAATGATAGCAGAAGCCATGGTGATGTTAGCAGTAATAGGACTGATGTTGGCAGTTACAATATCAACTGCATAAAAAACATGAGTGTTACTGCTATTAGGAATCACAAGGCCTATGAAACTATTAATATAAATATGAAGCAGAACAGTGAGCTGAAAACATAAAATGCATATTTTATACTATCTTAGAAAACGGTCAATATCTACACTGCATGTAAACCCAGTCAATTTGTAACAATTAAAAACCATACGTCTGTGTGTGTGCCTCTTTATCTCTGTCTGTCTGTCTGTCTCTCTCCTTATGTATACACACACACACACACACACACAAACACACACACACACACACACATATATATTATATATATATATATATATATATATATATATATATATATATATATATATATATATATTTTGTGTGTGTGTGTGTGTGTGTGTACAGTATGTATGTATTGTTTCGTGCGTATGATGAAATTTACTTAACGAGATATAAAATAATCCTTAAATGAAACTCAAAGAAATCCTCATAACATTTATCCTTACTTTTTTTGCGTTCACGCGGAATGTAATTCCAAACCCAAATTAAATGTAATGGAAGATTTGCCTTTATTGTAAAATAAGAAAAATAAAATACAGAGAAACGTCCTTGATCTTTGCTCTAAGAGGATGATCAGAGAAAGAAAGACAAAGTACTGCATATTTCCATTTCAAAAGCCTTGCCCATGGCGAGTCTTGAACCCAAAGCATCTCCTAACCACCAACAATAACCTAGCGAGCAGTAAGGTCGAGGGACCCTTGGTTGCAACTGCTCCAGCTGCCTCTAAATGTGCTTAAATTAAACTGAAAACATTTTATTCCTGAGACGATCTTGTACCTTTATCCTCAGACGGACTTAATCTGGGGTGAAAGAGAGATACAGAAAGGAGGATTTTTCTGCTTCTGGGGACTTTCTTTCCTCACAAGAAATATGGTGCTTAAACTGGAGAATGAATTGCGAGACTACCCGTAGAGACGATGCCTCTGAATTTTAAGTTTATGATTATGAAATGCTTCATTAGAATAAGAAGAAAAACTCCGATGGAGTTCATATATATTTTATTTTAAGTATTTCAATTTAATTTTACCTAGGCACGCGGTATTATAAATGTTGGAAAATATATTCAAGAAGATACGAGCATTAGGTGTGCAGATCCTCATTCAACAGTACTTCGGCAAGGGAAGCCTGAATTTCATGTGAGATAGCAAAGTATTCCTTTTCCCTCCTAGTCTGCTCAAATTTTGAGAGAGAGAGAGAGAGAGAGAGAGAGAGAGAGAGAGAGAGAGAGAGAGAGAGAGAGAGAGAGAGAGAGGGTTATTTTTATATGGAACGACACAGTTTTGTTCCGACATTTATTACAATTCCATTAGAATTAGACTTATTCGACGAGAATTCACGTCTTTACGATCTAATATATAATAAGTTCCAATTCTTAGGTGGGTAATGAATTCCCCATATTTCTTGAACAAGACTGCCTTGTCCTTAGATAGACAAGATGATTTTTCGAATACACAATTGTTGTTTTTTTAAGGCAAAATATCTGAGCACCCCTCAAAACTCAATAGAAATTAAAGATAGGAATGGAGGATATTTAAGGAAAAAAATAATTTTCTTATAAAAAAACCCTAGCAAATTAAAAAAAAAAAAACACTGAGCATATCGTGGCCTTAATATAGCTATAATGGTAATTAAAAAAGAAAAAGAACGTTAAATGTAATGCTAATAATAAAAGAAGGTAATTAATATCTTGTGAACAGCATAGCAAAGAAGTTATTATGTTACTTGAAAGAAATTACCAATAATTGTGAAAGTACCAGCAATGATAATGACAATAACTGCTCATCCCCAGAGATTATGCCGACATCTTCCCTCTGAAAAAAGCGTATGTCATTAAACAGAGGAATTAATTAATGCGCAGGAAAAATTCTCGAACATAATATCCTCCATTTCACAGCTACATCCTCCATCCAATTTCGTCACGAGGATTACATTAGTAATCAACCATTTTTCTTGCTCTGGAATTATCGTAGAACGAGAGGGATTTTCATACATGACTGGAAATGCCATGGTAAGAATGGTAGCAAGAGAGAGAGAGAGAGAGAGAGAGAGAGAGAGAGAGAGAGAGAGAGAGAGAGAGAGGTTGCAATGCCGTAATGCCAGTTACTTTGACAAAAAAAAAAAGACAACGGTAATTAATAGAAAAAAGAATTCCATTGGGAATTCTCTCTCTCTCTCTCTCTCTCTCTCTCTCTCTCTCTCTCTCTCTCTCTCTCGTGCAATTATTCTTTCTGCTGTCCGTTATTTTTTATAGTTTCTTCATGGCAACTTCGGGAAAGCATATGTAGCAAATGGTGGTTAATTGTTTTTCGAAAAGAAGAAGAAGAAGAAGAATAATAATAATAATAATAATAATAATAATAATAATAATAATAATAATAATAACTGAGATAATGATTGGAAATAATATAATTGTTACAGATATTTTATGTTACTAGGGGCATTGCTATTTATTTACATTATATTATCATCTTTTTACTTGGGGATCTGCTAATTTTTCAATAGGTTCTGTAGTATCCACGTCAATGCAACCTACACAAAATGCGGTGGAGAAATTTATACTTAATGGAACCTGAATGAGAGAGAGAAAGAAAATAAAAACTTCTAACTTAGAATAATGATGTCACACGACAAACGATAAAACCAGGACATTGAGAATTCATAAATGACTGAGCTAATTTTTACAAAAATTCTCCATGGTATCGCACACACAGACATACACACACACTTAGGTTGAAAAATAAAAGTGTTTGGTCGCATGTTCTACAATCACTCTGTTGGCGGACAGAATGTATTTTTTAACAATGTCAAAAAAACTTCGGAAAGCCTGTGTATGGCCAACAAATTGATCTACTTTAAGAAATGACAGTTAATTTACAGAAGAAAATCCCCCTCTCACCTACACAAAAATCCTGACGTTTGCGCTAAGAACCACACACTGCTAGGGACAATAGCGATACTACTGGTATGTGTTAATAGATTAGACAGAGCGGGAAGAATACTGATATAATAAAATATAAAAAAGGTTCGGAAGACTAGGAAACTGATCAAGGGTTGTGATAAATAGGTTTTCTTTTTTGCCGAGACCAGATTTTACAAAGTAGTACAGTGAGTGACTGTTGACATTAGTGGGTAATTATGGTTTCATCCTGGATGACGATTCTTTCATATCATGTAATTAGAAGATAAAGAAACGAACAGTTGTGTATCAGTTGTCATAATTGTTACTAAAAAATTGAGATCGAACTGACTTAACAAAGTAGTACAGTGAGTGACTGTTGACATTAGTGAGTAATCATGGTTTCAGCTTGGATGACGATTCGTTTTTATCATGTAATTAGATGATAAAGAAATGAACAGTTGTTTATCAGTTGTCGTAATTGTTACCAAAAAATTGAGATCGAACTGACTTAATAAATCTCATTTACAGTCAAAATCTGTCTAAAAAATTAAGCTTCATCCTGAAAGAGACATTACAGTAGCTTCTGTTATTCAGAATGCAAGTGAGCAGTACAAGAAAGTGCCTTCATAGCTTCCATTCTACAAACATATTCCCTAAACGCTACCCCTCTTTCTCCCTCCCCAACCTCTCTTCCTCTCCATCTCATCCTCCTCCCCCTCCCCTCCTCCTCCCCTTCATCTCCTCCTTCCTCTCAGTTGCAGCTTCGAAGAAACACTGGTCAATATTGACATGTGCACCTACAACCTCCACTCAAAGCCGACCTTAGGTTCTTGAAACCCAAAGGCTGGTTTACCGAGGATCTAAAGGAAGACTTCGAACTCCATTTAGATGAGAATCCTCTCAAAGAGATCGGATCTCTCTCTCTCTCTCTCTCTCTCTCTCTCTCTCTCTCTCTCTCTCTCTCTCTCTCTCTCTCTCTCTCTCCAAAATGACAGCTGCATTTCCGTTTCATCAACACAGCACAGAATTGTTTTCTCAAATATTCAGGTAGGCACTAGAGATATTCAGGAAAAGCATCATCATAGCTTGAGACGCCGTGACATATCATGTATCCAGATTATGTTGTGATTCCCATCCCACCCTGTTGACTTGACCACTGCGTAAAATACGATGGCCCTCAAAAACTAAAGAGTGGAAATGAGATTTATTCTTTTGTAAAATCTAAAATAAGAACAAAAAAGAGAGAGATCAGCGTACTTTTCCACTTCTCAGGTCATGAAGAAAATCTTTCAGAGTTTGATAGATGAATGTGAAAGACCACAATATCCTGACAAGAAAGAGCATCAGACTATCCAGTGAGAGTGCGCGCTCAGTGTCTCTGGATTATTTGACTCTCTCTCTCTCTCTCTCTCTCTCTCTCTCTCTCTCTCTCTCTCTCTCTCTCTCTGTGTGTGTGTGTGTGTGTGTGTGTGTGTGTGTGAGTGTGAATCTCCTTTTAGCACCATCAAACATATTCCTATTTCAGATTCCATCTCATTCAGGAAATCACTTCATGTCACTCCGGTGGTTCTCATTCCCATCTCTTTGGGAGGAGAGAGCTTTACCTCTTCTGTTGGCGTTATATAGTAAGTCAAAATTTAGCGTAAAATTTCGGTATAGAACTCCAGCCTTTTGCGTTACGTATCCAACAAAAACTTATTGCAAGTTTGTCGCAAAAGTCTTAAATTTTATAATGTATAGCAGACAGATTTGCTGACACATATAAGTTGTTCTGTTCACCTCACTCTGAGAAACGGGTCGTTCCTTTGTTTTATCCCTTCTCAACGTAGTTATATATCTGATATAAACTGGGAAATACGCATATATATATGTTGATAAGGGTAAGATTCTTATGATCATTTGTACTTAAATGTGATTTTGTAAATAAAGAACACAATCTATAGAAAAGACTCACATATATACATACGAAAGATTTTAATTATGATAAGTGTTAGAATCTTAGTGGGCCCCCGGTTGAACTCGAGAGATAATATAAAGCACCATTGTGCTCTAAGAATTTTGAAAAAGAAAACTCAGAGATACTGTACAATAATAATTCCTTCCTTCTTTTACAAGTTGAATGCTGCGAAGCAGATATATTACCAGACGTGCGAAATAAATTCCTTGGAATCCAGGAGCAATCCGCTTCTGCGAGAGAGCGAGCAACGAATCTGCAACAAATCATGGAAACGTCAGTGCGAGGAAGCAGCAGCCGTCATTTATGGTTACAAATCCACCCCAACCCCATCTCTCTCTCTCTCTCTCTCTCTCTCTCTCTCTCTCTCCCGTGCCAAGCTCGATCTAGGCATGAAGAATCCCTTTGATTTGTGAAGACCCATAATTCCTTTATGATTCCGCCGATTGCACCACGCCTCTCACATGACCCGTCAGATATGAGTGAATATCAAATACTTGGCAACGATTGACAACTGCAATCAATTCATAATTCACACACGTGTAACGTGAATTAGCTCAGTCGAAAAGTGACACGTGCTTCTATATTCTGTAAAGATGCAGCATTGAGAGAGAGAGAGAGAGAGAGAGAGAGAGAGAGAGAGAGAGAGAGAGAGAGAGAGAGGAGGTTTGGTTTGAGAAGGTGTCTTCATCTTTCATTAGCATTACTAGTCATGATGGCTCTAAACCATTTGGACCACAACTTGCATTGGCACCCACCCACCTCGACCACGGCCATAACGAAAATGTGCACTTGAAATGTCCATACACAAGTAATTACAAAAATAAAAATAACTTTTTTTATTCCAAAAGGCGGTGGACGGTCGCTAATTAATGTACATTTAAATATGATACGAGTCGACCTCAGTTTTGAAAAGATCAGTCATTGCAAGGAACTAACGTCGGTGAGAAAACATTAGGTTATGAATCAGAGAATTCGGGAATTTCTGTAGTTTAGGAAAATTCGGGAGGTAGTATTGATTTGAATGAGTCCACACAGTCTCCCAAGAGTAACTATCAGCTCAAGGATATTCTGGAATTAGCTCTAATAAATCAAAAGTGGTATATAAGCAAATGGTAAATCAATAAAGGCCATGACTTATTGCTATTTATATCGAGAAACAGTTACTGTTTTTCACCTCGATATATTTGCAGAAATATATGATTTTCCAATTTTACTTTTATTTTATGGGCCTTAATGTATACGTTCATATCTGCATATTCGTTCTATATTATATATATATATATATATATATATATATATATATATATATATATATATATATATATATATATATATATATATATATACGAGGTAAGTGAAAAAGTTCCAGGAAAAATTGTTGAATGATGTATTTACACAAGAATGAAACAACCCAAATACTTAGTAAACAATTATCTGTGATGTAGTGATCATATAGACTTGTTACCTCAGTCATCCTCTTGCTACCGTGGTGTTAACATCTGCTTCAGAAAAGTAACTTCTTGAACCCATGGAAAATAAAAATTTTGAGATGAGAGCTAACATCAAGTACCTGACCAAGCTTGATTGGAAACCGGGAAAAATTATTGAAGCTTTGCAACAAGTTTATGGAGATTCTTCTCCATCTAAATCAGTTGTTTATGATTGGATAAAGCGATTTAAGGATGGTCGGGAGGACCTCAAAGACAACCCAAGAGAGGGAAGACCATCGACTGCAAAAAATGAAAGAATTGTGGCTTTGGTGCAGAATCTAGTGGATGAAGATCGTCGGATTACTATCGATATGATAGCTAATGAAACTGGGATCTCCCATGGTTCCGCATTTTCAATTTTAAATGAAAATCTTGGTTTGAGTAAACTTTCAGCACGTTGGGTCCCAAAGCGTTGCGCGAAGACCAACTGCATCAAAGAGCTGAACTTTCTCTTGCAGTTTTAACGAAGATTGAATCAAATGAATCAGAGTTTTTGACCGGATTGTTACTGGAGATGAAACTTGGATCCATCAATATGACCCAGAAAGTAAAATTCAATCAAAGCAATGGTTACCAAGAGGTTCAGCTGCACCAGTGAAGTTCAAAGTGGCGAGATCTGCCCAGAAGGTTATGGCAACAGTGTTTTGGGACTCCAAGGAGTGATTTTGATTGATTTCCTTGAAGGACAAAAACAATCACCGGGAACTACTACAAAGGTGTTTTGCAAAAACTGAAGACTGCATTGGCTAAAAACGTCGAGGAAAGTTGCACCGCAGAATTTTGTTCCATCATGATAACGCTCCAGCACATTCATCAAGGGTTGCAAGAGAAGTCCTACGGAAATTTAGGTGGGAAACTCTTCCACATCCTCCTTATAGTCCTGATCTTGCTCCTTCAGATTTTTCCTGTTCCGAAAACTCAAGGAACACTTAAGAGGAGTCCGGTTTGAATCTTTGGATGCTGCTAAACATGCAGTTTCAACATGGTTTAATAGAAAGGCCCCAAATTTCTACAAAGAAGGGTTGCAGAGGTGGAAACAGCGCCTTGAAAAGTGTATAGAGTTAGATGGTGGATATGTAGAAAAATGATGTTTGAATTTCCTTAAATAAAGAGTATATTGAATTTTTTCCTGGAACTTTTGACTTACCCTCATTGTGTATATATATATATATATATATATATATATATATATATATATATATATATATATATATATATATATATATATATATATATGTGTGTGTGTGTGTGTATATATATATATATGTATATATATATATATATATATATATATATATATATATATATATATATATATATATATATAATAATGTATTATGTATCCCTATAGCTGGTGTTCCTATTTAACGCTTCATTATTTTTTTTTTATTAAATTGAGGAAGTAATTCTCTGCGCACAAAATCATTCCTCCCCTAAATCATCAGTTAAAATAATGACTATTACCTGGTGTTCACTGATAAGATTTCAATATTTTTCAAGGAATCATTCCGACTGTTGAAGAAAGGGAACAAAACTACTAGATCGTATAAATTATTTTGATAGGAAACAAAGCACATTCTTAATATTTTGCATGAATTTCAGTCTCTCTCTCTCTCTCTCTCTCTCTCTCTCTCTCTCTCTCTCTCTCTCTCTCTCTCTCTCTCTCTCTCTCTCATGCCTCCTGTGTCGTCAACATAAGCCCCCTTGCCTAAAATCGCATTAAAGACTGATTCACCGAGTTTATCAAACTTAGGTTGAAAAAATGACCCACTTGCAAGAGGAGGCGGAGAAGGGCCGGGGCCCAGAGACGAGGGAGACCATTCTTTCACAAATCTGGAACTCGAGGGACTCCCTCCCTAATCAGGGTTCCTACGACCGTCAGGAGTTCACAATAACAGGAGTCCGGCTAAACTAAGATAAACGACAAACATCTGACAGAACCAGATTCACTTACTGAGATCAGATTAGTTGAGCCGACGGAACGCAGCGTTACGGCAAAAATTGCCGATAGTTTCCGTTGATTTAAAGTTCGAGCAGAACTTTAAGAGAAACAGTTACGGTGTATGGAAACGACTATGGGGTAATGTATTTTCCTCCCTCACGAGAGAGACCTTACCTTGCAGACCTTACAGTTCGTTCGGGTTGCCCCAGGTCCCTCAGTGTGAGGTACCTCTGATGTCTACCAGAGAATTGCTAATGCATCTTCCGGTATATTTTGCATCTTCCAGTCTTGGATGGTCTGGGATGCATCTTAGATATTTGTCGAGCTTATTCTTAAACACATCTACGCTCATTCCTGATATGTTTCTCAGATGAGCGGGTACCGCATTGAAAAGACGCTGTTTTATCGATGCTGGTGCCCGGTGGATTAATGTCCTGTGTGATTTCCTTAGTTTTCCTGGTATCGTTTTGGGCACTGTTAATCTACCTCTACTTGCTCTTTCTGATATTTTTAGCTCCATGATGTTTTCAGTAATTCCTTCTGTCTGTTTCCATGCCTGAATAATCATGTAGCGTTCTCTTCTTCTTTCAAGACTATATAGGTTTAAGAATTGTAGTCTTTCCCAGTAGTCAAGGTCCTTAACTTCTATTCTAGCTGTAAAGGACCTTTGTACACTTTCTATTTGTGCTATATGCTTTTGGTAGTGTGGGTACCATATTATATTACAATATTCAAGTGGACTACGTACGTACGTTTTATAAAGCATAATCATGTGTTCGGCTTTTCTTGTTTTGAAGTGCCGGAACAACATTCCCATTTTTGCTTTGCATTTGCCAATATTATTGCTATTTGGTCATTGCATAACATATTCCTATTCAACATCACACCAAGGTCTTTAACTGCTTCCTTATTTGTGATTGTCTCATTATTAGGACCTTTATATGCATATAGCATTCCTTCTTTATCACCATAGTTTACTGGTTCAAATTTATCAGAGTTAACTACCATCCTATTTACCTCTGTCCATTTATATATATTGTTTAGGTCTCTTTGTAGCGAGTTCCTATCTTCATCACAAGTAATCTCTCTACTTATTCTTGTGTCATCCGCGAAACTTCTCACTACCGAGTCCTTAGAGAGAGAGAGAGAGAGAGAGAGAGAGAGAGAGAGAGAGAGAGAGAGAGATTTGAATTCAAATGGATCCATTACAATTAATAATTTAAGAAGGGACTTTGTACTTAACTGAAATAGACATTCTGAACGATAACCAGGAAACGTAAGGCGCATTACTTTGATTTATAATACATTTTTTTTTTAATCCAGCTTCTCTTATCAGCTAAGGTATCCCCTAAAGCTGGTGCTTATAAGCAGTTCTTCTTCCTTTTGTGTCTGCACATTGACTAATTCAAGTGGAACCAATTAAAGCCCTTTCCCAACGACAGAGCGGAAAGCACATAATGTGTAATTTAGTAAATGTGCGCACTTCTCATTTTCGCATAACTAACGGTTTAATTACCTTTCCGTGGATATTAAATTAAAGTCGTTTTGATAACTCTCGGTTTAAAAATGCAGGTGAGAGAGAGAGAGAAAGTTCTGGATATACTGTAGTTTTTAACACTGACAGACGAATATCATTCCACTCTGAATGATTATTAGATACGAAAGTCCACATACACCGACCGGGCCGGGCTGAGTACGGTCGCACACACATACACACTATGGCTACGTACATGAAATCCAACATATATAATGTACATAATTATTAATTATTTAATTATTTTTTCTATTTGTTGGCCATAACTGGTACTAGGTCAAATTTCCGAGTTATGTTATAATAAACGATTCTCTCTCTCTCTCTCTCTCTCTCTCTCTCTCTCTCTCTCTCTCTCTCTCTCTCTCTGTTCCTCGTTGGGGGAGTGGCTTCCGTTCTCATCTAGCACTCTGCTGGCCGCGAGTTCGAATCTCCGACCGACCAATGAAGAATAAGAGGAATTTATTTCCGGTGATAGGAATTCATTTCTAGCTATAATGTGGTTCGGATTCCACAATAAGCTGTAGGTCCCGTTGCTAGGTAACCAATTGGCTCTTAGCCACGTAAAATAAATCTAATCCTTCGGGCCAGCCCTAGGAGAGCTGTTAATCAGCTCAGTGGTTTGGTTAAACTAAGGTATACTTCTCTCTCTCTCTCTCTCTCTCTCTCTCTCTCTCGTTACTAAGCACAAACCCATAAATCTTATCGAGTTAGTTATTCTTAGATCAAAACTCGTTTTTATAAGTGTTGAATTTCTTCTATAGAGACTGAAAATGATCTAGCTTTAACTAAATAAGTGAGCAAACACAATTACTCGAATAAAACCGAGACATTGTAAGTCAGAAACCATTTGGAGCAAAACTTATTTAAGAGCAAGACATTCCATTAAGACCAGCCCAGACACAAAGGAAGCAGCGACGCAAATTAAAATTCATCGATGCCAATACCCAGTGCCGTGTAGAAATGGGGCCGCTTTGTCTAACGAACATTGCAATTTACTGCCTGATTATCTATCGACATCATTGTTTCCACATTGTTATCGGGGAATGAACATTTGCTTGGTTATTCCGATGGATTTTTCTCCCTAGTCAGTCTCTCTCTCTCTCTCTCTCTCTCTCTCTCTCTCTCTCTCTCTCTCTCTCGTTCTTCGTTGGGAGAGTCGGTAGAATTGTGGCCTAGCACTCGCTAGGCCCGAGTTCGAGTCTCCGGCTGGCTAATGAAGAATTAGAGGATTTTATTTCGGGTGATAGAAATTCATTTCTCGCTATAATGTGGTTCGGATTCCACTATAGGCTGTAGGTCCCGTTGCTAAGTAACATATTGGTTCTTAGCCACGTAAAAAAGGATAATCCTTCTGACCAGCCCTAGGAGAGCTGTTAATCAGTTCAGTGGTCTGGTAAATCTAAGGTATACTTAACTTTTTCTCTCTCTCTCTTTTCATTAGTATAGTTTGATTCACCTTCTCAGATAGTATATATCCTGGCGTATTTTTTGTAAAGCTTTTGGATTATGAAGAATGAGAATAACTCCCACACAGCTGTAGTGATGGTGCTAGAAATGACCTTTTTAGGGAGCTATGCTACCTTATTTTCCTTGTCAGTACATTTAAATTTCGTATTAAGTTTTCATTACATTTTTGGATTACATAAATAGCCCAATACCAATCGCTCTAATTTTCTCACTGAGTAGGATCCGGTAGAAGATCAAAATTACAATGAACTAATTATTTTCGTGAATTTAGGGTGATAAATTCTGTTACATTTACGATTCCATAAGCATAAAGATACTGTTAAATGATATGAAACATTCAGGAGTTTGATATGGTGAATTCTGCTAAAACTGTAGAATTATATATATATATATATATATATATATATATATATATATATATATATATATATATATATATATATATATATACTATATATATATATACATATACATATATATATATATATATATATATATATATATATATATATATATATATATATATATATATATATATATACATATATACTGTATATATATACATATATATATATATATATATATATATATATATATATATATATATATATACATATGTAGAAAAAATTAATGATAAGGTAGACATAGTACGTTACGTAGATCATTTCGACCTAATTATGTACTACGGAATTTAGCATTGGTTATTATTGTACATTATAATTAATATCTACATTGGATTGAGATTAAAGTGATCGTACTTATTTATTTCAGATAACATGCAGAATAAATTTTGTAATCTTGATAGCTTTTCACTGTAATCATTATCATTATTGTGACAAATTACTCACTTTATTATTTCAGCTAATGACCATCACGACTACTCTGATGATTTCGCTTAATTTTGGTTTGCACTTTCTCTATCGATATAAGTAAAACCTAGATCGTACTGAGAAGATACAAGAAGTGTAGTTATGCCCCCTACTGTAGTTAGGCAGTACTTATGCAGCAGATTAATACCTTGCGATGAGTGGTCTATAGTGGGTCGTAGTTAGGGTACATGTGAACATGACAAAGCAACTCTCTCGTTTCAGATCATCAGAATGTGTTTTCATACTGGAAGCCATACTGATGAAAGACAAGGCAAGATCTACTGGTGACCTTTTCTGCCTCACTGATATTCAGATATTCAAGGCATTTGACAGTGTCTGGCACAAGTCTCCATTCACCAAACTCGTGCATATGGCTTGACCCCTTCCCTGTGTAATGTTTTTTCTTCTAGGTTTCATTGTTTTGCCAACTCAGATCCCTGTCTTTATCAAGGACATTTTCCAGTTTAACTTGTACTCAGTCTTTGAATGCTTTACCCTAGGTTAGTAACTGCCGTCCCCGTAGGGGGGTAGCGCCGCCAGTGCACCTCACGTGGCGTACTGTAGGCATCACTTAAGGGTCTTTGCAGTGTCCCTTCGGCCCCTAGCTCCAGCTTCTTTCATTCCTTTTACTGTGCCTCCATTCATATTCTTTCTTCCATCTTACTTTCCACCCTCTTCTAGCAGTTGCTTCATAGCGTAGCTGCGAAGTTTTCCTTCTGTTACACCTTTTAAACCTCTTGCTCTCAGTTTTCCTTTCAGCACTGAATGACCGCATAGGTCCCAGCTATCTATCTATAGTAACTGCCGTCTAGTTATCTTGTCTCTGTGTCCCGTTACTTCGAAAAGTTTATTGCTTTCAGGGCGTAGTTTCTTTGTATTTCTCTTGGTTTATTCCATGAGTCTCTTAATTTTCTTTATTTTCATTTTAAAACTTGATTTTCTCTACAACTTAGTTTATTTGTATATAGAGCCAAAATAAAAGATATCATTATAACCTACAGACAGTGTATATATATATAATATACATACATATATATATATATATATACATGATGTATACATAGTATATATATATATATATATATATATATATATATATATATATATATATATATATATATATATATATATATATATATATATATATATATATTATATATATATAATCTATCTATCTATCTATATATATATATATATATATATATATATATATATATATATATATATATGTATGTGTGTGTGTGTAATTGTAATAGCCTCAGTGCCCTCTTAACTTCTCGAATTCTTTCGCGCTTTTTGGATACGCTTGTCACTGCAAAGCCTTAAGATCCAAGTGCAAGAAATATAAAGCTATTATGATGCCCGGTAGCGGGAAACGAACCAGGTTTCTATAATCACAACTAGGTCACGTTGCCGACGTGACCACGAGAAGGATAAAAGTCTATACTCTATGGCCTCTAGTACATACATATACCTGTCGTTTTCAGATATATATATTAGGGCTGTAATAGACCTATCCTCACCATCGTAGCCATGTGTGTGTATGTATATATATATATATATATATATATATATATATATATATATATATATATATATATATATATATATATATATATATATATATATATATATATAAATATATATATATATATATATATATATATATATATATATGTATGTATACACACTGTTTAAAAATTGTGCAATACTGTATCCAGGTGCTGAGAGGAGGCTTATTCATGTAGGGAGAATGAATGCACTAAGACAAAAAGCAAGGGTGCGTGGTTAAGTGTAGCAGTGAAAGTGTGCAGACTGTTTATGAACGTTTGAGCATGATTATGAAACGATTGATGCCGTGAGAATATTCTACACAAGTAAAGGGGATCACCTTTGTCTTGGCAACTGAAGAGTGAACTGAACAGTGTTTGTCCTCTTGTTTTTCTCTTGAGCAAAGGCGTATTGCAAAAAAAAAATAATCGAATAAGTGATATATGAAAAAAAAATGTGAGGGAATAATAAATACTAGAAAGTATAGACTTTGTGGAAATGCCAGATGCCTCAATATAAGGTAATGAAATATTAAAATATAAAAATTCACATACTATGCACCGTGCTGGTCAAAATAGAATGTTAAATACACCACAACAAGGCAAAGGAGACCCAGTAACTAAATACCCATGTCCAGGAAACGAAGTATCATGTTCCTTGTATTGCCATGCAGCTTAATATTGGGATTTGATGATTAACTGTTTTATGCAGCCAATGAATATATGTCTTTAATCAGTTCCTCATTGGACGGGTTGGTATCGTTCTCGGCTAGCACTCTGCTTAACCCGCATTCGATTCTCCAACCGGCCAATGAAGAATTAGAGAAATTTTATTTCTGGTGATAGAAATTCATTTCTCGTTATAATGTGGTTCGGATTCCGCAATAAGCTGTAGGTCCCGTTGCTAGGTAACCAATTGGTTCTTAGCCACGTAAAATAAATCTAATCCTTCGGGCCAGCCCTAGGAGAGCTGTTAATCAGCTCAGTGGTCTGATTAAACTAAGGTATACTTAAGGACTTTAATCAGCTTGGAAACATATTATATGTGAATAATATTTTCAGTTGCTTTTTACCGGGTTACACATAAGTATATACGCTTTTCATTTCCTTGGCAAGTTAATTACCATCGTTTTGCTGTCATCAGCGACTAATCTAAATTTGACCTACACGCAAACATAAGTGCGAGCAAAAAGGACCAGGTTAGCTGTGTGTGTATGTGCATGTGTGCGCTTGCTTGCTTGTGCGTCTGTTTCTTTGTGCGAGCGTTTATGTGTAGATAATTCTTTTTTAATCTACTGACTTTATGTTATAAATTATTTGTGTGTGATTATAAGTGATTAATCTAATTGTGTTATAAGCTCAATCATTAACTTCTATGGTATTATTGTGTTACAAGCTCAATCATTAACTTACATTGTATTAAACAAACAATAGTTGTGTAAATAACCTTGCACTTGCAGTTGCAATATTCTTTTATTTATTGTTTTGTTTGTCATTGTTTTTTCCTCCTCTTAAAACGTAATTTATCGCTAGCACATTATATGGAATGGAATATAAAATTTAGGCCAAAAGCCGAGCGCTGGGACTTATGAGGTCATTCAGCGCTGAAAGGGAAACTGAGAGTGAAAAGGGTTTAAAGGTATAACAGAAGGACAACTTCGCAGTCACACCATGTAACAATTGTTGAGAGAGGGTGGAGAGTAAGAAGAAAGAAAGGGAATATTTACGTAGGTACAGTAAAAGAATGAAAAGGGTTGCAACTAGGGGCCAAAGGGACGCTGCTAACAACCTAAAGCAATGCCTAAAGTGAGTTGCATTGACTGTAATACCTACTTACGGGGGCTAGAATATTTATGAGTTCCTCGAAAGGGTAAGTACTTCACCTTGTAGGTATAGTGGGGGATTTCAGTCAGATCCTCTTTACGTAAAATATTCAGCAGGAGGGATTAAGGTGTTGCTTCGTATTTATCAAAGACCAGCTTTGGTTGTTTCGTTCTGTTTGTGTTTTAAAAAATGTTTCCAGAAGGGAGCTACTGAAAGCTTTGTCCAAGAGCTTTTCAGGATTTTACATAGGATCCATTATTAGCAAATCGTTTCTCTTTATCGTCACTATAGACACTCGATTCAGATCAATAATGATTGCTTCTTTTTCGTAGTGCTCGCAACTATTTCCAGTAATGTGACTATTTGTTGTTGCACAGTTTCTTAATAAATCGTATTTAACCTATTGTTTGCCATGTTCCAGTTACCATGGACCTCGGCTCATTGTAGTACTACAGTACTTATTGCTCAGTTTTCCACTACTGTTTGTTACGTGAGGTCGAGGTCACTTCTTATAAACCACTGGACGAAAGATTATTCAAGGATGACCTACAAGTCGGTTCAGTGGCTCGAGCACTTCAGGGAGGCACATCCCTTAAATAATGCAGCTTCCAAGTTCCTTCATCTGAACGCTCAAGTTATGCAGATGAGGTATGAATGACGATGTATTCAAAGGGAGGTTAAGACTCAATCTGGATATTTGGAAATACTGGAAACAAAATCAACAGCAACGTAACAAGGATTCGCTTGCTAGATTCCTGTGCACTTAGCTGTCCTTTGAAAAATATGCATCTAGTATGTATGCAGTTTAAGTGTGTAAATTTTCAGCATTTATGACTGTGACTACTCTACGTCTACCCTTTCACCCGGTTTCTTGGAAGTGTCCACAGCAGGTTCTGTATATGTCCATCCAGAAATGAGGCGATACGTGGCTTTCATAAGAGAAACTGATAATGTTAGGGAAAAAATACCAAATGATTAATTTTTTGGATCCCCAGCCCTGTCCCCCGAAATTGATGGCTAGTCTAAATATCATTAAATAGATAAACAAGAAAAAATTAATTATATATTTTATAGAACTCAGAGAAAGGGACAATGAACTAAAGTATTTGTATTTGAACATGTCCTGGAAGGCTAATATGTTTGTGGCTGTTTGAGAAACTCATAAAAATACTTTGAGTTGGCATTTCATAGGATCTTAGAAAAATGATACAAACGAGGAGAAATCTCGCGAAATATATGGCATACAGGAAGTAAATAAATCTTTGAAAAACAAGTCAGTCATTATATGTTATTAGAGTTGTCGATAATTCTTATTAAGACTCAGTCTTGTCCATGCTGCTGTTGTTTCCAATCTTCTTGCTTATATTTATGCTACCAAGTTACTCATAACATTTACTTTTGAAAAAATGGAGCTGTATTGTGCAATGAATCATAATTTCTCATCTGTTTCTATATAATTAGAACTGCTACGATTAATATCATCTCTGTGGTTTTATCTTTTTATAATAGAAGTCCATATTAGAATTGAATGTTTAATAGAAGAACTGATAGTTTTATCCTCATGATTATTGTTATCAAAGCAAGACAGGTCTTGCTACTTTATTTGTGATTATTTATAACGCCACCATGTCATTACCGTACTCATCTTCGACATTTAGATATAAAAGCCTGTTTAACATTGTGCTGCAGTTATCTTATTCATTTCCGACATCTTCATCTTATGAAAGCTTTAAATTTAGAAGCGCATTTAACATTTTACTTCCATATGTCATGACCGATTTATATATACAGTCAGCTATCTAAATACATTGATTAACTCAAGATCCGAACAAAAGAATTAGTCAGATCAATCCTTCATTTCTTTATTCTTTTCCTCTTCCGTTCCCTCAGATAACCGCACCCTCGTCACCGTCCCCGGAAAAAAAGGAAAGAATGAGAACAAAAGCAGAGGCGCGTCTCTTTTAGCGGAATGGAAAAAGTTCTGTGTGGAAAGAGGTCATTTTGTTTTGGCCAATGGTCTTGTTGTCTTCGGTCATTCTGGCTCAGAGTCACGTTAGTCAAAAGAAAACCAATGCTCATTACTTAAGGAACAGAGGGATTTTGGTTGGTTAGCATATCTATCTATCTATCTATCTGTCTATCTATCTATCTATCTATCTATCTATCTAGAGGGCCTTCTGGACATGTTCAAATAAAATATTTTATCATTGTCCCTTTCTCTATCATAAAATATAAAATGAATTTTTCCTTCTTAATTCATTTATTTATAGGGCCAGTAACCTCGGGGACGGGGCTGAGGTTCAAATTAAAAATTTTTATAAAATTTCAGTGTCATTGTCCCGTTTCTGGATCTACAGAATTCCATAAAACCGGGTGAAAGGGTAGACGTAGAGTAGCCGCAGTCATAAATGCTGTTTTGTGACATGTTTTCTGGAAAGAAATCAAAATTTCACATCAGTTGCTACAGGTATTTTGATGCCCTTTCCTTAAATGTACCCTAAGGGATTCAGAACCCGGAGGATCATCAGCGCCTTTTGTATGGCATGTCTGTTGCAAAATAACGCCATCTAAATATCTAAATACCATACCTTGTTAGCCTACGACTTGGGCTTAGCGTTAGCATCGGTGGATTTTTAGTGCAGTGCTGAATAATACGCATCATGTACGGAAGAATTCAGTGTAACAAAAGCTCTGATCATGGAGATTATGGAGTTAAAAAATTACTGGTAACCCATCATTTTCTTACTCTTTTTTCATTCATATTTCTATTCTGCCTCCACCTCGTTTTGCCCTTTTTAGTTTTCTGTAAAAGAAAACTATTGGGATGGCTTTGTCTGTCCGTCTGCACTTTTTCTGTCCGCCTTCAGATCTTAAAAACTACTGAGGCTAAAGGGCTACAAATTGGTATGCTGATCATCCACCCTCCAATCATCAAGCATACCAAATTGCAGCCCTCTAACCCCGGTAGTTTTTTTTTTTTTTTTTTTTTTTTTTTTTTGAGGTCAAAGTTAGCCATGATAGGACAGGCCACCGCCGGGCCGTGGGTGAAAGTTTCATGGGCCGCAACTCATACAGCATTATACGTTGTACAGGAAACTCGATTGCGTCGAAGAAACTTCGGGGCATTTTTTACTTGTTTTCTAATGAAATTGATAGAATCTAATCTTTTGTTGTAATAATTTCGGGCTGTGTACTACCAGTACAGCTGCTCTTTCATAATCTAGGCTTTAGTAATTACTGTTTTTTTTTCTAATAACGAACAGGACAGCAAAAAGACTATCATTTACCATTGTAGTCCATTTGCATAAAACTCTTAGGAATCGATGCGCATCAACGGGGCTACATGAAAACTCAAAAATAAAATCTGGAAACTCTACAATTTCGGAATCGATTATTTGCAGTTCAGACTGGCACTGAAACCCATTTTGCCTTAACAGAGGCTGTTTTTGCATTCCCTGATACATCACTTATGGCTTACCACTTTCTTCTATGGTGTAAAGTTTTTCATCATCATTGAAGGAGCGTCCCGAGGGCTTTAATATTTGAACAATAAACCAAAGTTTATAAATTGACACACATTCATCTCGAGTGTCGATCATGTCGAGATGAATAATAATGTTATATGATGTATCACAGTTGAAGACTAATTCAGATTGAAGCCTTTTGCTCTAGTACTGCTTAATCCCTTTGATTCAACCGAATTTTACAAGTTGAGGGAATCAGAATCTCCTGGTTGCCAGTACTGAGGAAATATGGCTCTGTCTTTATATTGGGAACGATGCTGTGCTTTTATTAATTATGATGAAAGGCGGTTAGAAAATGAGAGCATTCTTGCTGTTAGATTCAGAGATCTCGTGTTTAAAATTTTTCTTTGTAAATTGTTTCCAGTCTGTTACTTTATAGTCAGCTTGATGCAGAAAGTTTAAAACAATATTCCTATTTGAAACAAGGTCGTATCATTCATGCATAAAATCTTCCTTATGATTTATACGACCTTCAAATTCAGTCTAAAACTTGCATTGTAATTTGAATTTTATCTAGAATCCTCATTGATCGTTTTATTCACTGGTTTTCAGGTGAAGAGCGTTGCGACACAAGTAGTCAGTCCAATGAGAGAAGTCCCTGTGACTAACTACAGTAATTCTAATGGTACATTGGTCAAAGGTCTGATAGTTGATAGACAGAAAGGAACTAGTAGCATGGAAGGTTTGAGAATCCAATGAAAAGTCGTGTCCTATACATGTATGTATGTATGTATGTATGTATGTATGTATGTATGTATGTATGTATATATATATATATATATATATATATATATATATATATATATATATATATATATATATATATGTGTGTGTGTGTGTGTGTGTGTGTGTGTGTGTGTGTGTGTGTGTGTGTTATAATCAATTTAGCACGTGATTCATTTATCATACATTGCCACAGGTGAAAAAAATATATATGTGTGTTACCAAAACGTTGCATTCATTGTTAATATGATGTCTTATCAATAATGAATGCAAAATTTGGTAACACATCATCGCACTTCATTTTAAGATTTGACTCTGGATGTAATTATAAACGCATAAACCAAATACTTTTGAAAATAATTTCCTAACTGATTAAACAAATATATTTTTCGTTATATAAATTTTTTTTTAGCTTTTAAGTACCATTTTAGAACATTGAATCCTTTTTTGGTAAATTAATCTATGTTTGGAGCAAATCATCATTCATGACCAATTCATCAGTTATTTCCTCATCCCTGAATCAGCAGTTTTTTATCGCTGAAAAAAGTAGCTAGGCAAATTCCAGCATAAATCGCTTTTAAGGGACAAAGCAACAATATAAGTACGTGATTAACTTGTACGGCAATGCTTCTAGTGTCCTTGAACTGACATGGATTCTCTGGAAATAGAGCAAGGTTAAATGCACTAGCTATTAATTAGTTTCACTACTTCGTGCGGTGAGATTGAAAGTATGCAGTGGAGTTGGGGTAAGGGTTCTTCTTCCTATTCGCAATAAAAGTCCAGAGAAAGGGGAGTAAGTATGGCCGCAACGCTGTCTTGTAAGAAGGTTAGTCATGAAGGACGTTTGGAATGGATGATGCTTGTGGATGATGAAGTGTTAGCTGAGGAGAGAGAAAAGAATATCAACAAACTGGCACCACAGTCTGTTTGGGAAACGTCTTCATTATTAATCCTTCTCTCATATAATAACGTTCCACTTACGTAGATTTCATTATCACCCCTTCATTCCATTTTACAAATGGTATAGGTTGTGGGTATACCAAAAATACTCTTCAGAAAACATCTCTGACAATATTGGAAATGCTATATGCCACATTTTTTTCCAGAGAGAGAGAGAGAGAGAGAGAGAGAGAGAGAGAGAGAGAGAGAGAGAGAGAGAGAGAGAGAGAAATATTCGTCTGAAATCTAGTTTGAAGGTAGAGCAATTTATAAATCTGGAAAAAAATATGTGGCATATAGCGTTTGCATTATTGTCAGAGATGTTTTCTGAAGAGTTTTTTTGGTATGCCCATAACCTATACTATTTACAAAATGGAATGAAGGGATGATAATGAAATCTACGTAAGTGGAACGTTATTATATGAGAGATGAATTAATGATGAAATTTACCTGGATGATATACGATTCGATTCGCGCCATGTACTACTTGAGTGGGTCTGAAATGTTTTAAGGAAATGTGAGGAAGTTGACTTGGATAACAAAGGTAATTACAGTGTGATTAAAAAAAAATATCCAAAGAAATGACTACCCTCAGGACTGGAGTAAGATTAAAAAAACTGAGACCCTCTGCTTAAAAAAGTGACTACAAGTATTTGCTGAATAAGACGCTCACGCTCAATGGTCACTGGCTTAACAAGAGACGATGGGTCATGCGTTAAACGATTTGTTTTTCTTTGGATTTTTGTCTTCGATTCCCGTTACCGAGCAACCAGCTTTTAATCATCTCTGCCTACGAGAGAAGGACAAGGTCCCGTTGGGTTTTCAAGTTTGCGAGCATTATTCATATTGACTCTGGATTTTGTCTCGTACTCTTGTGCTTGTGCGTCTAGTCTTTAATGATTTTTATTCTAATCAAAGTAGCTAGTGTGTTTTATCATCACAGGCCATGTACCTAATCAGAGAGTAATGAAGTGACTCTCATTGTTTATGATTTCATATTACCGGATATATTTTTCTATAAGTTCTAAGTATTTCTTTTACATTTGAACTATGTAACCCCAGAGGTCAAATTATTTCTTAATTCCGATCTTTCCATTTGAACTAGTCCGGGGGTGCCTAACGTAGTTTCACTGTATATATACAAACACGATATATATATATATATATATATATATATATATATATATATATATATATATATATATATATATATATATATGTGTGTGTGTGTGTGTGTATGTATATATATATATATATATATATATATATATATATATATATATATATATATATATATATATATATATAAATATATATATATATATATAATATATATATATATATATATAATATATATATATATATATATATATATATATATATATATATATATATATATATATATATGTAGAATCTACTGGTCACTTTTACCAGACACATATGTAATTCTAGCCACAATGCCCTCTATATATATAACTTCTATTCTTATGCTTTTTTGGATATGCTTGTAATACGAAGCTTCGTAGTGACAAGCATATCCAAAAAACCTAATTAGAAATGAGAAGTTAAGAGGCATTGTGGCTATTATATATATATATATATATATATATATATATATATATATATATATATATATATATATATATATATATATATATATATATATATATATATATATATATATATAAGCTATATATACAAGTGTGTGTGCGTGTGTATGCTAGCCGCAATACGTTGTAACTTCTCAACTTCCCACATATTTTTATCGATATATACGTTTAGTGCTACGGACCTTGACCCCAACGGAAGAAACATACGATGAAAAACTAAATGCTCTTGACACATTCGACCATAACCACTCAACCAAAAAGGAAGGGTAACAAGTATATTCCAGCTCATGCACCCATATTTCTGTCAAACTCCATTTTATTTGGTACTGTAGGAAGAAACATATCATTGCTGAAGCCTTTATTTGCGTTTTAGGCTGAAGTATTTAGACAGAACCTACTGGTCATTTTTCCCCGGGAAGGTCATTGAAATGATTACATCTGGTAAAATAGCAGCAAATAATACACACACATACACCTACACACACTCACACACACGCACACAAACACACACACACTGTATATATACACACACACACACACATATATATATATATATATATATATATATATATATATATATATATATATATATATATATATATATATATATATATATATATATATATATATATATATATATATATATATATATATATATATATATATATATAAATAACAGCAAAACAGCAACAAAAATACAGACACACACACAGAGACACGCACACACACACACACACACACACACACACACATATATATATATATATATATATATATATATATATATATATATATATATATATATATATATATATATATATATATATATATATATTTATATATATTACATATATATGTATATATAAATGTATTTTTTTTTTTCATCAAAAAATGATTTATGACAGTAAATCTAACTAAATTCCTGGACGTTAGAGTGAGAGGTGGGAGGAGGGTCTGAAGTTTCCCAGGAATCTTTTTATAAAAAGAAGCCTGTACCGTAAGAGTATGGAATTCAATTTGCCAAATGGCATTCAAAGGCAGGAAACATAGACGGGGCTGTATTTTTCGGCAGCTTTGCTCAGATTCAGTCAGTATTGCCAACAGGAAGATTTTTCGTTTCCGAGAAGCCAGCACAAATATCTTGCTTCTGCAACGGTGTCTCGATTTCAGTTATAAAACCTAATAAATTCAGAACACTGGAACGCTGAAGGAAGACGTTTGAATTTTTTGGGAAAAAGAAGCAATTCTCTGATTTCGTTTTATTTGTGTATCCTTCTAAACATATGTATTATATATATATATATATATATATATATATATATATATATATATATATATATATATATATATATATATATATATATATACACTATATATATATATATATATATATATATATATATATATATATATATATATATATATATATATATATATATATATATATATATATATATATATATATATATATATATATATATATATACACACTGTAGTTACATTCTGGGGTTGGTTGGAAGAATGGGGTTTTGATTATTTTAATTAACTGCCTTGAAAGCCAACACAAAACACCCAGAATGTAACGGTAAATGGAATGGATAAACTGTACCTTGATATCATATTTGAGTAAACAGAGAATTGGAGGTTGGCATGGTTGGGGGAAAATTTACCACTTATTTACTTTAAACTGAATTTATTTACAAATGAAGCAATCAGGAAATTAAGATGAAAAGGCTGACGGTGCAGCAAGCACGCGCCTACAATGTGCAATAAAATTAGAAAATGCGTAGCAAAGGGCTGAAAATAAAAGGCTACTGCCCTGAAATAGTTTGACACGGAATTGACCGTGAAGGTTGCCACCGGTTAACGGATTTTGTTTACTTTTGCTGTAATGCAACGGGCTTAGCAAGGGAGGGGGACCGTTTGGTGTCCCAGACTGCTAATCAGAAGACTCTGGCACTTGGCAGGATTGCAGTTAGACGTATATGCTAGGGTTTTGTTCTAGGCAGGGACACAGACCATCAGATGGGCTGGATAACAGGTTCTGGAAGAGAATTCCGGGTTAGCATTCAAAGCTGAATGATTTTCTTTCACATGAACTTAATTATGCACGATGGAGGAACTGATCAGTTAAATTTAATTAGCCTGTGGTAACACTATGGAGGGAGTAATCTAATTCTGATCACTGAATTAATTTAATTGGGGCTTAGGGGTAAATCATGGGGCAGCTTGGTTGTCAGGTTTGATTGAACAAAGGGGGCTTTGGTTAAGAGAATGAAAAGTTGGAAATTCGGAAAATGGAGAGAAATTCACGAGAAGAAAAAGAAACTAGCTTGGGACCGAATGCTTCCAGACGTACCTTATTCCTTCTGCTTAGAGCTCGTAGCATTAGACGAAGTTTAGTAAGAGTCTTGCATTCTGCTCCAACCCAGAAAGATGAAAAAGAAGTACCACTCGACACGGTGGTGGTTAGATGAGGATTCTGGCGCCCATCTCGCAGGGCATCTCGCCTGCTTTGTTGTTTGGCTTGGAGCACAGGACATCGACGATCTGAAAGCAGTCACACAGCCGGTGAAAGGTCGTAGGGAAGATAGGTCTTATAGTTAAGGACTTAAGAGTTAGCATAATAGACTATCTACAGCCCGGATTCACCCATGTCCTTAACGACTATCTGACACCCAAAATATTCAGTGGTGGGGGCTAAGGAGTCGGATTGTTTACCCCAGATCAGGCGATCTGGGCAGGAGTAGGCCTGCCTCAGTTCATTCCCCTGTCATGGCGTCTTCTCAGCCGCCGTTAAATTTGAATTTCTATCTAGCTGGATAAAGGGACCAATGGAAATATATAAGAATATATATAATATATATATATATATATATATATATATATATATATATATATATATATATATATATATATATATATATATATATATATATATATATACAACATATATATCTTTGGAAGGATACATAGATAACAACGAAATCATAAACTTCCTTCTTTTAACCCAACAATTCAAACTTCTTCCTTCAGTTTTGTAGTGTTACAAATTTGTTTGGTTTAAGAACTAAAATCGAGTCGCCGACACAAAAGGAAGATATTTGTGTTGGTTTCTCGGAAACAAAAATTTTTCGGTTGGCAATACTGACTGAATCTGAGTAAAGCTGCTGAAAAATGCAACCCGCCCCCCCCACAACTCTGTCTGTTTCCTTCCTTTGAATGCCATTTGGCAAATTGAATTCCCTGCTCTTACGGCACAGACTTCTTTTTATTAAAAGATTTCTGGGAAACTTCAGACCCTCCTCTCACCTCTCACTCTGTCGTTCCGGAATTGAGTTGTGTTTACTGTCACAAATCATTTTTTGATGAAAATGTCCTGCTTCTAGATATGCAAAGTCTGTACGTTGCTAATTTCAAGAATTACTTCCCCTCTTTCCCCTTCCCTTCTGTCTCCTTCCCCTCTTTCCCCTCCCCTTCTGTCTCCTTCCCCTATTTCCCCTCCCCTTCTGTCTTCTTCCCCTCTTTCCCCTTCCCTTCTGTCTCCTTCGCCTCTTTCCCCTTTCATTATGTCCCCTTCCCCTCTTTCCCCTTCCCTTCCGTCTCCTTCCCCCCTTTCCCCTTCCCTTCTGTCTCCTTTCCGTCTTTCCCCTTCCCTTCTGTCTCCTTCCCCTCTTTCCCCTTCCCTTCTGTCTCCTTCCCCTCTTTCCCCTTCCCTTCTGTCTCCTTCCCATCTTTCCCCTTCCCTTCTGTCTCCTTCCCCTCTTTCCCCTTCCCTTCTGTCTCTTTCCCCTCTTTCCCCTTCCCTTCTGTCTCTTTCCCCTTCCCTTCTGTCTCCTTCCCCTCTTTCCCCTTCCCTTTGGTCTCCTTCCCCTCTTTCCCTTTCCCTTCGGTCTCCTTCCCTTCCCTTCTATCTCCTTCCCTCTTTCCACTTCCCTTCTTTCTCCTTCCCTCTTTCCCCTTCCCTTCTGTTTCCTTCCCATCTTTCCCCTTCCCTTCTGTCTCCTTCCCCTCTTTCCCCTTCCCTTCTGTCTCCTTCCCCTCTTTCCCCTTCCCTTCTGTCTCTTTCCCCTTCCCTTCTGTCTCCTTCCCCTTCCCTTCTGTCTCCTTCCCCTCTTTCCCCTTCCCTTCTGTCTCCTTCCCCTCTCTCCCCTTTACTCATTATTTTACCCAATGTGTTATGAATATTATGAGATGTCTACTTTCCGTTCTTTTCATTGTTTGTTTTGAATTTTTCATATTCTTGTTTATTCAAAATATAAATTTCAGTTTAGACATTGCTTATTTCCTATTTGAACCAGATTTTTTCTTTAGTCATCTACATTGAATGTCAGTCAGCACATATAATTATTTGTTATATTTTATAGATTTACGTCATCTTAAATCACTTCTGTGGGTATCGTTTCAAATAGTTTGGTTGTGAATTTGTTCTGTCACACAGTTCTACTATTCCTTCCATCCACAAGACCTTTCCTAATTTATTGGTTACTTGTTTAATTCTTTTGTTACTCTCTTGTATCTCTCCGATGACGACTTACTTTTAAATCCAGTTTCCCTGCATTCCCAAATATGCTTATATTCTTTATCTTGTTATGAAATGTTTCTTTTTTCCCAGTCTCTTCCCATATTTTTACTTCATTCGTACATCTTTTGTTATTTTTTTCTGTTATCCATTCTCCTGTTAATATCCATTTTTTTTTCATTTAGTATTTTCTCAGTTAGCCTGTCGCTAATATCGTCTCCCGTTCCATTTAGCCTGCTTACACACATCCTAGTCAGCTTTCCGTAGAAGGGTAGTGCCGTCACTGCACCTCAAGTGGTTCACTGTAGTCATTAGTTTAGTTTGTTGGTAGCGCCCACTTTTTTTAGCTTTTTAACTTTATCTCAATTTCGACTCCTTTCTTCAGTCTTTCCGTCTCACCACTCCAACTCCCTATTTTCACTCTTTAGCACTGAAAAAATGGTGGAATGTACTCTCTCTAGTGTTCGGCTTTATAACCGAATTTTCATCCAGTCAATTTGATTTCGCCCCTCCTTTAATCCTGCCCTTCAATGTTCGTCCCATTATTATTTTTTTTTTACTAATATTCTGGACATTTTTAATGCCCTGTATTTTTTTTTTATCCTGCCTATCTTAATCATGAAGACTCCATTTACAGCAAAGAAAATTCATTCTATACCCATGTGTCGATAAATGTGTCAATATCCTCGTTTAAATCTACTTCATTTTATACCCCTTTCGGTTTTTTGCTTTTCATTTGGCGATTGTTTGTCTACAGTTTCTATTTACTTATATCTGTTTTGCTACAATTTCATTTTTATTGTCCTATGTGTAAATAAATCGTACTTTCATCTTGAATTAACTGATAAAATAACAACCTTCGTCTTTACTAACCCCACCATGAATCTCTCTCTCTCTCTCTCTCTCTCTCTCTCTCTCTCTCTCTCTCTCTCTCAAAAAACTTGCATGACGAATATCCCTGATTAGCAGTTACAGCATCTTTATGTTACGTCTGCTGGCATCTCAGTGGTTCGCTCTTGGAGGATCCCGGGGAATTGCTTTCCTTGTCTGCTTTTAGTTTTCCCTTAGGCGCTTTTGGGAATTGCTGTCGCAGAGTGAGTTCTAGACACGAATGGTACCCGTGATAAACTCAGATTGCATTTCGTTCTACTTCAGTTCGTGATGGACGGAGATGGTTTTTCGTCGAGAAGAAATAGTCGGGTTTCTATGAGGGAAAGGGGAATTATATGGTTTTCCGTGTTAAAGGAAAAGGAATTTCTGCAGTTCTGTAAAGATTAAAACTTCAATAACGCAGAGATTTGAAATTTTCAGTTTTTGAGAACTATAAATAATTTGTCTAAAATATATAAGATAAGAACTGGGATGTCATCCTCGGATCCTTTTTTTATGTAGGAGGTCGATGAACTCAGCAGCTGATTTCAAAGAGTATGTATTGGTGCACTGGGTATGTAAGGCAAATCATCCATGACCCTCGATATCCTATAGGTTGGAATGTCGATGTCACCTGAGAGACAGTGGGCTTAAGGGGTTGACTACCCCTGTCTCGTTAAGTGATGATTTTGCGGGAACTGCTGGTTCCCCGCTCGTTCCCTTTTGTGGATTGCTGCCTCCTTACCTTCAAGTTTTTTTTGTTTTGATGTTTTCGTGGTGAGCTGCCGTTTTTCTGTCTTCAGTCGGGTCTGGTAGGGCAGCGAGAGTAGCGGCAGTGGCAGCAGCAGCAGGCAGTTTTTTGGAGTCGACGTTGGTCGAGTTTTTGTGCAGCAAATTGGAGCACGCCTACGAAGTGGAGCACGTCGTAGAGGTGGAGTGTGACCATGAGTAGTCGTGTGACCACGAGTTGCTCATCTTTGATGACAGCGTGAGGCTGACCTGACGTCTCCATCGGGGTTTTCTGGTTGATGGGTTTGTGTCCCTGTTGCACAGCTGAGGGCTGTCTTGGTGCCCTGATGGAGGACGTATGTTTGGTTTTTTCTGCCTGCCTGCTGTTTATTTTATTTTTTTTTTTTTCTTACAGCTACTTTTTGTTTATTTAACTTGTTTTTGTTTAGAGCTGCCTTTTGGTTTCTTTGTATTTATGGTTTTTATCTTTTTACCAGACCTGACTCACTTGTAAATTTTGTAAATAAATTAATTTTAAGCTTTCTTTATTGTTTTTGTTGTTTTCCCCTCCTTTGTTTTGTTGCATCTGCCGTCAGTCATGACAGCCCCGTCCTGAGTATGTTAAAGAACCTGCATAACGACCCACCCGGGTTGTTACAGTGGCGACCGTGACAGGATGGCTCTGTTTTGGCTGGCGGGGTTGTTACGGCATTGGAGGGGAGCATGTGTGTAAAAAAAAAAAATAATCTTTTTTTTTTTTTTTAGGTGGGGAGGTGTCACGTTAAGTGATGGTTTTGCGGGAACTGCTGGTTCCCCGCTCGTTCCCTTTTGTGGATTGCTGCCTCCTTACCTTCAAGTTTTTTTTGTTTTGATGTTTTCGTGGTGAGCTGCCGTTTTTCTGTCTTCAGTCGGGTCTGGTAGGGCAGCAAAAGTAGCGGCAGTGGCAGCAGCAGCAGGCAGTTTTTGGAGTCGACGTTGGTCGAGTTTTTGAGCAGCAAATTGGAGCACGCCTACGAAGTGGAGCACGTCGTAGAGGTGGAGTGTGACCATGAGTAGTCGTGTGACCACGAGCTGCTCATCTTTTTGATGACAGCGTGAGGCTGTCCTGACGTCTCCATCGGGGTTTTCTGGTTGATGGGTTTTTGTCCCTGTTGCACAGCTGAGGGCTGTCTTGGTGCCCCGATGGAGGACGTATATTTGGTTTTTTTTCTGCCTGCTGTTGTTTATTTTTTTTTTTTTTCTTACAGCTACTTTTTGTTTATTTAACTTGTTTTTGTTTACAGCTACCTTTTGGTTTCTTTGTATTTATGGTTTTTATCTTTTTACCAGACCTGACTCACTTGTAAATTTTGTAAATAAATTAATTTTAAGCTTTCTTTATTGTTTTTGTTGTTTTCCCCTCCTTTGTTTTGTTGCATCTGCCGTCAGTCATGACAGCCCCGTCCTGAGTATGTTAAAGAACCTGCATAACGATCCACCCGGGTCGTTACAACCCCATATGTCAACTTTTGTGCCCGAGAATTTGTATGACATCTTGTTGATTGCTGGCTCTGGTCACAAGCACTGACCTCTTCCTAAGGTCCTCGGTGGCATATTCGTCGACTGTTGGAGCGTTCAAGAGGGTCTCTCCAAAGTATTCAGTTGTATTCCTCATTAATTACACCGACGGTATATCGCGCTTCAAAACTGCCCTGTATATGAAAGCAACGAACGTTTTCCGTTGTTTGAATGCACGAGGATGTAAATCAAGATTATAAGTAGGTAGTCACTTAAAAATGCAACAAAATGGCGCAACAACTGTTGTGTCAAATATTACAGTTAGTGGTGGAACGAAGTCTCCATTTATTTCAGTATTGATTCCTATCGATTTTACTAAAGCATACATGTGTGCACAGTATATGTGTATGTATGTATGTATATATATATATATATATATATATATATATATATATATATATATATATATATATATATATATATATATATATATATATATATTATATATATACTTGAATGTATATGTATTTGGGGTTAAATTTTTCTAGTATTTTAAACCGTCAGCCTTTGTGAATATATTTTGTAGATTTGTCATAAATGACAAATCTACATTTGTGGAAATAAGAAGACAACTCCAAATTACACCTCACCAAAGGTAGATGAAAGTGCTGTTATTTAATGATCTCACGACTTTCCGTTAGGATTTATGGTATGAAGGCATTTTGACTCCCGACCATATTGGATTTGGTCAGTATGGTTCCCCTGTTGAGTGCCAGTGTTGCTGCGCTCCAAAAATGAAAATCATATGTCATTTTATTTTTCATTTTGAAAGTCCTTTTCTCTATCATCTACACAGGTGGGATCCTATACGAAGAGGTGTTTTTGTTCTTAGCAACACAGGTGTCAGTTTTTTTGTATTTTTATAGTTCTTTTGTATCAATTATGTATATGATAGTTTACACCTGGTCGAATTTGGTACTTGTCCCTCTCATATGACTCCCATATGAATTGCATTTTATGTAAATATAAAAAACTACGTAAATGAAATCAAATAAAGTAGAATATTTCACCAGGGACTGTGCGGCTATACTTGAAAAAAACCTACGCTCATTGAAACAAAAACTAAATGTAGAAGGAATGAATCAGTATTTTCGTAATTTAACAAAATTGTCATAAATATGTTTAAAGAGGTTTAGTTGCATTTAGCGAAAATCTAACAGTATGTAAGTGGAAAAACTAAAGGAAAATCTGGAAATTATTCTTCAGATGCAACGTGCCCACTAACTTAACGGAGTCAGGTTAGCTGGCAATTTTTCCTCAAAACCCGAGACACGTCCTTTGATTTTTTGTCCGCAAGTTTATTGCCACCAGGAAACTCAATTAACCCTTCTGAGTGACGCTGCTGTTCGTAAAAATGTATCAGTACCAAAAATTGTCGTATCTGGTTGCAAGAATGAATTGCTTCCACCACGGTTTCCAAAGGAAAGATTTGGCTTCGTTTCGCGTCTTGAAAAGTGTGGACATGAGAAGGTTGACATGAGGTCTCCTTGGCTACTAGTAATATCATCCGCTATGAATAATTTTCCCGTTTACCTTATTATCTGTTTATGATAGACTAGTGACGAACTGCAGAAAATAATTACGTGAAACGATTAAAGACATTCTGGGAGAACACTGTGTTGGATACTTAATCATCAGTATCTACCAGCAGCCTGTGAAAGAGATAAACCCTTACGGGAAGTCTTTTCAATAATTCTTTTTACATCATTAATTTCGAACTGCACACACTCACACATACCACTCAAACACACACACACACACACATATATATATATATATATATATATATATATATACATACATACATACATACATGGGTGAGTGGGTTTTTGTTAAGGGAAACAGATCGGTAAAGGACCTTTTCGTAAATCAGTGTTGTTAACAATAAGTGTAATGATCTCTCTCTCAAGCAGTGAAAAACCTTCCTGCGTAAAGCAGGCTTGATTGTTTAATTACGAATTATGCATTGTTTGTTAATTAGTGAATATATAATTCAGCAGCAGAACAAAAAGGTACAAGCTGTCAACTGTTCGCTTTCATCATCATCAATATTATTATCAACATCATCGTCAACAAATGTAATATCTGAAAGTGGCTAAAGTCAGCTTCCATGAATGTCGTCTAATCCGTTGTCTATTTCATTCTAATTTATTTTCAACTGATAACACTGTTGACTGTCTTTTATCAGAATGATAATTGCACCTTGTAGTCCAATATTTTTCCCTAAAATATATTTTCCACGTTGATAGATTTGGCTCTCTTCATCTTCATAACTGAAACAATTACTTTTTTACAGTGGTTCTTTATCTCCTTATTTTTCGTTGAACAGTAAGGAGTTGTGAAAATTGTTCCTGCAGTGATGAGATCTCGGTGAACTGAATTGATCATAATGCAAAAAAAATTCCTTATAATTTATATGATACGTTTCCTGTCAGCAAGTGTTCAGCATGATAAGTGTTTCTAATGTTTTTTGCTCCTATGTAGCAGTTCGTGTTGTTAACTAAATGTAATCCTTGGCCGTTACTGAAATCGTATTTTCCCTTATTTTTTTTATACATTGCCTTATATCTTTGTAACAATTATTTTCAGTTTTAATTCATCCTTACATATGCGGATCTTTCTTAGATAGTGACCCCCAAGGGTTTTCGGGGGTCGTTATCTAGGACTAATATTTCTTTGATGTCATTATCTTTCTGGCATTTACAGTCTCTCGTCTATGTTTTTACAGTATTCCCTAACAGGCTTGTACTAAACACGCCGCAAAGGTGGATACATTCCGGGTTAAAACCCAGGGGGGTCACTATCTAGGAATGATCCCATAATCTATAATAATAAAAATGGATGTATGCATACATACATACATGTGTGCGTGTATGTTCCACATGCACTTGAAACATATTGAGCAATTTCAACCAAACTTGGTATACATATTGCTTACTATCTTGAAAAGAACATTGTGGGGTGTAAGACATCACTAGCACCAAAGGGCACCGAAAGGGCTGGGGATGGGAAGGGCTTCCCTGAAATGGGGCTGGTTCTGCCAGTGAAACAGGGCTGGTTGTGCCCGTAGACTTAGTAACGTTACGAATTTATCATACCTAATTTCGGTATACAGTACATATGACTTACTGTCTGGAAAAGAATACTGTTGGGGAGTAAGACATCAGTGGCACCAAAGGGGGTGGGGGTTGGGAAGGGGGTGACAGAGAGAGAATGAGAGGGAGAGGAAGTGAGAGGGAGAGAGAGAGTAGTGGGGTTGTTAGGGAGAAGAAAGAGGGAAAGAGACAGGGAAGGTTGGAGAGAGAAAGAAAGGGAGAGAATGAGAGGAAGAAAGAGGGGAAGGAAGTGAGAGAGAGAGAGAGAGAGAGAGAGAGAGAGTAGACGGGGTGTTAGGGAGAAGAAAGAGGGAAAGAGACAGGGATGGTTGAGAGAGAGAGAGAGAGAGAGAGAGAGAGAGAGAGTAGAGGGGGTGTCATGGAGAAAAAAGAGGAAAGAGTCACGGAGCATTGGAGAGAGAGAGAAAGTGAGAGAAAGAAAGAGTGAGAAGGAGAGGAAGTGAGAGAGAGTGAGAGGGAGAGGAAGTGAGAGACAGAGTAGATGGGGTATTAGGGAGGAGAAAGAGAGAGAGAGAGAGAGAGAGAGAGAGAGAGAGAGAGAGAGAGAGAGAGAGAGAGAGACAGAGTTTATATTGTCATTCAGTTTTCCTGGCATGCCAGATTACCACTAGTCTATATATATATATATATATATATATATATATATATATATATATTATATATATATATATATATATATATATATATATATATATATATATATATATATATATATATATATATATATATATATATATATATATATTGTTATATATATATATATATATATATATATATGCATATGTAATATGATTTGTTAGAATATATATATTTAAATGCATTGTTAATAGCAACTTATATATATAAGCTATATATACATATGACTTAATATCTGGAAAAGAATACTGTGGGGTAAGACATCACTTTCACCAAAGTTGGGGGGGGTGTGTGGGTGACATGTAAAAATAAAAAAGACGACAGGTATTAGTGTCTAATCCATAGTTTTCGAGGTTACTGAGATGAAAAGTGACACTCCCAATGCCCTTCAAGTCCAAGTTCAGGCCCAATAGGAAGAGTGAGTGAGAAAGGGTGGGAAGGTGGTGACATGTAAAAAGAACTGAAAACAAAAGACATTAGTGTCTAATCCATAGTTTTCGTAGTCTCTGAGATAAATAATGACACCCCTGATGCCCTTTAAGTCCAAGTTCAGCCCCAATAGGAAGTAAGGGGTGTGAGAAGGGGTGAGAAGGTGGTGATATAAAAATAACCAAAAACTACAGATATTAGTGTCTAAGCCATAGTTTTCAATGTCGCTAAGATGAATAGTGACCTCCTGATGCTGTTTAAGTCCAAGTTCAGCCCCAATAGGAAAGGGGGGTGAGAAGGGGTGAAAAATAAAATGTCAAAAATGACAGATATAAGTGTCTAATCCTTAGTTTTGATGTCGCTGAGATGAATAATGACACTCCCAATGCCCTTCAAGCCCAAGTTCAGCCCCCGATAGGAATAGGGGGTAAGAAGGGGTGAAATATAAAATGTCAAAAATGATGGGCATTGTAATTGAAGCAACTATCTTAACAGAAAATGGAGAGAGTGAGAGAGAGAGAGTTAGAGGAAGAGGAAGTGAGAGAGAGAGAGAGAGAGAGAGAGAGAGAGAGAGAGAGAGAGAGAGAGAGAGAGAGAAAGAGAGAGAGAGTAGAGGGTGTGTTAGGGAGGAGAGAGAGAGTAGAGGGGGGTGTGGAGCAGAGAGAGAGAGAGAGAGAGAGAGGAGAGAGAGAGAGAGAGAGAGAGTAGAGGCGGTGTTAGGGAGGAGAGAGAGAGTAGAGGGGGTGTTACGGAGCAGAGAGAGAGAGAGAGAGAGAGAGAGAGAGAGAGAGTAGAGGGGTGTTAGGGAAGAGAGAGAGAGAGAGAGAGAGAAAGAGAGAGAGAGAGAGAGAGAGAGAGAGAGATTTTAGCAGTTATCATTCAATTTTCCTGGGCAGTGCTGGGTTGTTCACCTGTCCTTTATATCTTCCAAAAATCACCATGCAATTAAGGCCAATTTTCAAAATATAGCAATTATGCGTTTCACATTTTACTCTTGCCCTGCAAACCCCTTCCATTTAAATCGGCATTATGTTGAAGAACAAAACCAGAAATTGTTATCGAGCAGTTCTCTCTTTCTCTCTCCTACTGTTCGCATTCAAAGCTGTAGGTTTATTGCATACATTAAAAGAAGCATCTTTCCTAAATTTGTAGAGTTTACAGCGCTAATGCTCTCTTCTGGAATGCAGTACTTGCAAACTACATTTTTCGTTTGCAGACGAGTATTCATCTTAGAGATGTTTCATGGCATCTGATGAAGACAAATCTTCGTTTTATATTACAACTGGATTCTGTTTAATCACATAATAGTTCTTTTATATTCTGATTTTTTTTGTTGTTGTTGTGTACCTTAGTTTTACCAGACCTCTGAGCTGATTAACAGCTCTCCTGGGGCTGGCCCGAAGGATTAGACTTATTTTACGTGGCTAAGAACCAATTGGTTACTTAGCAACGGGACCTACAGCTTATTGTGGAATCCGAACCACAATATAGCGAGAAATGAATTTCTATCACCAGAAATAAATTCCTCTAACTCTTCATCAGCCGGCCGAAGACTCGAACTCGGGCCTGGCGAGTGCCCAGTTCACAGCTCTACCGACTCACCAACGAAGAGCTTTTTACATTCTGATAACGTGGATTTTACCTGGGTCGTTATTTGTGCATGTTCCTCCTACACAGCTCGAGGACAGAGATATGGAAACGAAGAAGAAAGCATTTAATGTTATCAACATTTTAGCGATGCATACTAATCTTTTAATTTTTTCTTACATAACACATCCCTGGTAATTATGTTTTCATTTAATTATACAGGATTTGGTAATGAGTTTTTCCATTTAGGTTATTCTGGCTTAAGTAGTTTTTTCTTATCCATACGTTTTCTGAGAAGTCTTGTCTAATTCTTAAATTTCCACCTCAGGTTATTTACTAGTAAATTTTTTCTCAGGAAAAAATAAGTAATAGAATCTTAACCTATATCATTGGCAGGGGAAAGAGTTGAGAAAATTCAGATAACGATCACAGCTCTGCAGCATCCATTGTACAGTAGGTTCGGATCGGATGCCGGTTTTAACAATCCGTGCGGTGCATAGGAAATTAAATAAAGTCTAGTAACAGCGACCAACACAGCAAAATACAAAAATTATCATTTGAAATTTCTTATTATCAAGTAGAGAGAGGAAAACAACCCATATACCATAATACTATAATGATAATAATTTAATGTGGAAATGGTAGTACATATGATGGCATGAACTTTATGAACTTTGTTTAGATGGATCTTAGAACTAGTACCATTAACTATGCGGTCAGCCAGTTTCTGCACGAGGCCCATACCATAATAATATAATGATAATAACTTGATATGGAAATGGATCATATGATGGCAATTATGAACTTTGTACCAGATGGGCTAGAACTAGTACCATTAACTATATGTTCAACCATTCAAATACCACTTTTTTGTTAGGAATAGCATGGGAGGGGTTACGGGCACAAATGTAGTTTCAAAGGGGTCGTTGTAAAGTGTATTGAAGGCCTCGTTTTGGTGTTTTCTAGTGTTGGTCTCCATGGGCTTCGACCACGTTTTATGGACTAGGTTGTGATCATGAGGATAAGGAAGTCGAGACATGAAGATGAAAGGACAAGCTATGACAGTAAAAGAAGGAATGGAAAAATTATCAGCAGATAAGGCAAAAGATTTTTTATTTAAGACAGTCCCATCAAATAAATACTTGGTTTGAGGAGAAGGCAAATCTTATATGGGTATACAAATATAGCTTAATAAAACTTCTTGTCTCTCGCAATCATAGTTTTTTGAGTTGCGGATGAAACTGCAAAGATCAGTAGGAAAATGAGAACCGAATAAAAACTCTGTGATTTTTTCAACAAAATACAGAAGTAAAGCATTATACAAGTGCAACGAACAATGTTACGATGTCGCACAAACACGAAAACAATAAACAAGTGATCAGCGACAATAATTAACTTCCGCTGATAAATTAATATGAAAACTAAGAGAAGAAGTAAGACACATCTAAAAATAATGACACATATTCAGGGGGCCATATGAAATTGTGTGCCTAACTATAAGTACAAAGGAAAAGTAAAATTCTTAAGAATCGCTATTCGTTACTTGGAGTCTGTCAACTTTGGGGTTGCAGGAATGGAGTTGGACAGTATGTGTGAATTAGGATAACAGAGAAATGCCATTCTCCTATATTATCTCCGTCTAGGATGTAGTACTTTCTCTTTTAATTGCCCTGAGCGACAGGTATTAATTTTATTTATATTTACATTTGCCAAGGGAGCTTTAAGAAATCAAGTAATTAAATTAGTGTACAAATATATCTTTCAAAAAGATATTTAGTGACATGCATCCATTCATACATACATATGTGAACGTAGATATTCACAATTTTGGACAGAATTTAAATTAAAGACACGGGAGAGAGAGAGAGAGAGAGAGAGAGAGAGAGAGAGAGAGAGAGAGAGAGAGAGAGAGAGAGAGAGAGAGACTTTGTACAGAAATTCAGAAGTGCCTGAAGCAACAGATTGCAAACACTTGGAAATTTTAAGGGAAAGTTACTCTGTACCGAGCAACTGTTTGTGAATTTGTGTTCCGACTTTGATTAAGGAAGGGAATTGGTGGAGGAGGAGGAGGAGGGAGAGGGTGGAAGAAGAAGAATATAGGGTGAGTTAAGACTGCAGTTTGCAAAGCAAATTATTCATAGTTATGTAGGAAAGGTGTGATTCATGTCATGAGAGAAAGTTTCAAACTCAGTTTCTAGAGGATGCGATTTCTTGCGCTCGTTAGAAAGAGGTTTTATAATATCTTTGTTATAGAATAATTATATTTACATACAGGAGGAAATTATGTTTATGCCTTTAAAAAAAGATTGTATTTAAAGATATAACAAGTAAAAAATACCCAATAGAGTTTTCTGTTTAGCGTAAAATAAAAGGTACCGAAAACAGACCTATTTTTCGGTGGTCTCGATGTAATGTTGTATGAGCCACGTCCCGTTGGTGGCCTGTCCTATAGCTTTGCCAGACTCACGATAATGGCTAAATTTAACCTTAATAAAAATAAAAACTACTGAGGCTAGAGGGCTGCAATTTGGTATGTTTGATGATTGGAGGGTGGATGATCAAAATGCCAATTTGCAGCCGTCTAGCCTCCGTAGTTTTTAGATATGATGGCGGATATAATAAAGTGCGGACGGACAAACTAAGCCATCTCAGTCGTTTTCTTTACGGAAAACTAAAAGTTTTATCAATTCTTTGTTATAGAATATTATATTTACGTACGGTAGAACAATTATGCAAATACCGTTAAAAAAGATTGTAATTAAAGACATAAAAATGCATGCATGCAATTATTTGAAAATACCTGTGGTAGCAAACATTCTGATAATTATGATGAAATAAACACTTCGTTACTGTGGACAGAATTCCTTCGCCAAAGTATCTCACCTCATAGTTCAATAAAGCAGAAGATCTTGGTGTTAGGAAGCTCAAAAAGGAATTTGTGATGTTACATAGATTTATCTGCAGCAACAGTTTTGTCATTTTTACCAATAACTCTAGTTAATACATTTCAAGAACTGTGAAGTTTGAGTGATATACAGGATAATGTTTGTCTGGGAGTTGTGGTTCTCCTAGCAATCTGATAAGTCCTACTGTTACTAATCATCCTTCTGTCCTTTTTATATACTAACAATGAATATATCACGATTACTTTGTTTCTCATTTTTGGCAAATGTACATTAAATATACATATTTATTAAATATACATATTTAAAAAAAGAAGTTTTTCTCACACAGTAGTTGTTTTCAAGTGAACTTTTGTTTGTCCATAAACGTTGTATCTCCCTGAATTGTGAAACTATCTGGACACTTTATCCACTCGAAATAGAATAGATAAACGTTTGTTCCATTCCCTTTGGGTTAGGATCCTTGCAGTTGTTCTGCTGTCGTAAGACAGATCAGATTGCACTCACTATCTTAAGTGATGCATATTCACGTTTATGGTAAAACTTTTGAGCCAAAACTCTGTTTATCTACAACAATCATATTACTATGTTCCGCTTTTATGAGATATACAGATCAGATTTACGTGATATTGCGAATCTCTCTCTCTCTCTCTCTCTCTCTCTCTCTCTCTCTCTCTCTCTCTCTCTCTCTCTCTCTCTCTCTCTCTCTCTTTTCTTGATGATATCATATTTTTACTACTCGTTCAATATCGTCTGCCAGGATTTTGTCTGAGAAAGCTCTTTCATCCCCGACATCAGTATATAGAGCGGGAAATTTTTATCGCTCGCGTGACTTTTATGAGACGTAATCTTAGGAATTGTTTATAAATTTTATGCTAGATGGGGATTCCTTATGCAGACAGAAAATAAAATAAACTTAGTACAGTCTCACAAAAACACACATAAACACACACACACACACACACACACACACATATATATATATATATATATATATATATATATATATATATATATATATATATATATATATATATATATATAATATATATATATATAATTCAAGGTACCTAAGAGTATTCAAAATAGTATGCATATTACAGGAATAAGGAATATATGAATACTCTCTTTGATAAGATAATATATGTCAAAATAGGCATATATAGAAATAGAATCCATTAACCCATTCTAACTCAAAAGTACCGTTATCTAGTGGCCATTACTGTCAGTAGTGTAATTTGGATAGGAGGAAATGCAGAATGGAAAATGAAATATTCAAAAACAGCTTTCTGTTTCAATCTGCAACAGTTCATATTCTGGTAAACCACAATACTAATTCAAATGCTTCAGGTTCCTGAATTATAAAAGAGAAAAACTGATCTGAGAACACAGAGATCAGAGAGAGAGAGAGAGAGAGAGAGAGAGAGAGAGAGAGAGAGAGATTTGCTCATTTTGAACAGAGGAAGAGTTTGAGGATGAGGAGTGGTTATGTCCTTGTAAAATGCTCATTTGCTAATGCAACGCTATAGAACATTTTATATTTGTCTGGCTGAGTCGCTGCTCAGGGTGTGTAAAGTATATCTGGATGAGGACAAGGCTCCAAAGAATGGGTGAGAGGAATAAGTGTTCTTTTGCTTAATGGTAAAGATAACTGAAGAATCTTCATAAATTACAGGGACGTATTATTGCAGAGTATATACATATATGGCGGGATTTTGATTGAGATGGTACGACAGATGACGGAGAAAAAACATTGTGGTTTTAGACAGGGAAGAGGGTACCAGAATTAAATATTTGTAAAGAAACAGTGTCGGAGAATTTTGATATTTGGTGGCAAAAGCTATAAATGGCATGTATATGCCTAAACAAAGATGATGATTGAAATGACAGAGAAAAAATTTGAATGAGGACATATGGCATAGAGTGTAAACTGCTCATAAAACTAATGAATATTTATGATGGAAGTGAAGTATGTTAGGGCATGTAGTCCAGCGAGTGACTGGTTTGGTGTAAAAACGGTGCAATGGCAATGGTTTGTTGTGTATTCAAGGCTGTTTAATACCTCTTTGGATAAAGAGGTACGAGACGTTGGAGAAAGGACAGTAGATGTAGATGTAAAGTTTCAGGATATGGAGATGAGTCGTGGATAGAATTCGGAATGGCTGATGTTCGCAAATGATGCCGTTATGATTGAGAATAGCTGGGAGACACTGCAGACTAGTGAAAGAGTCTGAAAGCGTTCCCAAGAGTAGAAAGTTAAGAATAAATTTGAGCAAAAGTAAAGTTATAAGGGCAAATGGCAACCAGAAGGATTCAACAGTGAATGTTAGGAAGTGCAGTTAGAGACTGCAAGCTGCAGATACTTGACCATTTTGGAGTAAAGATCTCGGATGACAGCAAAATGAGAGAACAGGTGTGCCGCAGAGAAGGTGAAGCAATTAGTGAAACAGGAGGTTCGTTAAGAGATTAGTAGGGTACTATTAGTGCGTATGGAACCGGGCATAATCTGAATGTTGTATTAACTCTCCTCTACAGAAGTTAAGTGTGGATATCGATTGCAAATAAAAGAAAGAAATTGGGACTTGTGGAGATACGTAGAAGGACATGTAAAGAAGTTATTGATACAATACAATCGAATCATTAACAAAAGCACTAGGGTTGTTGGTACAGATGATAGCGGTGCTAATAATAATGATAATGATTAAATTGTTGCCATATTGTATGACCTTTTCCTGATATATGATTATATTATATTACCTAAAAAATCTTATTATCAGTAAATTTTGTGAAAGTTTCTTTAGCTACATTTACATGAGTATGTTTATCTAATGAAGGTATTAAAGATATTTAAACGTTTTTGATTCTCATTTTCAAGGCACTAACTTCTTCGCCTGTGGAGAGAGAGAGAGAGAGAGAGAGAGAGAGAGAGAGAGAGAGAGAGAGAGAGAGAGAGAGAGTCTTCCAGATGTTCCTTTGATCAGTTTGCAGAACCACTGTGCCTAAGAGTTCTTAAATGTAGATCTGGGTAAGTTACCCTCCCTTTGTAGTCTCTCTCTCTCTCTCTCTCTCTCTCTCTCTCTCTCTCTCTCTCTCTCTCTCTCTCTCTCTCAATATTACATTTTGCTGTAAACACCGGTTACAGCAAAATGTAATATTGAGACAGACAGACAGACTAAAGGGGGAATAACTCACCTCGAGATCTGCATTTAACAAGTCTTAGATACAGAGGTTTCTGTAAACTGATCAAAGGAACATCTGGAAGACTCTCTCTCTCTCTCTCTCTCTCTCTCTCTCTCTCTCTCTCTCTCTCTCTCTCTCCACAGGCGAAAGAAGAAAGTTAGTTCCCTGAAAATGAGGATCATAAACCTCTTAATATTTTTAATACCTTCATTAGACGAACATAAGTTTGTTATTGTAGCTAAAGAAGCTTTCACAAAATTTACTGATAACAAGATGTTTTAGGTAATATAATGTTTATATATTAGGAGAAGATTATACACTATAGCAACATTTTAATCATTATTAATAGCACCGCTGTCATCTTTGCCAACATCCCTACATCTTTTGGTGACGATTCGACTATGTTGTGTTATACTCCTTGCGTTCTGTTGTGGTATTTTTGCCATAAAAACAGAATGATGAAAGTATAAAAGGTGAAATGTAAAATCCTTGCTACTGACAAACCAGAAAAAAAGACGAATAACATGTAAATACAAACATCGTGCTGCACATACGCCATATAAATATCTATTTGCGATAAACGTCAAATAACTAGTATGGCGGGATTTGCATGAATGTAAACTCCAGATTAAAATAAAACTTAATTTTTTTATGCTTATATGTTCCACAAGAATAACAAATATGTAACTGATTTAGAACAAAATTCCTGGCCTATGGCCCCATAATTTATATGCAGATTAAGAAAAGATATATTTTCCTATAATATAAAAGCACGATAGGATATGCCCCGAGAGAGAGAGAGAGAGAGAGAGAGAGAGAGAGAGAGAGAGAGAGAGAATTTAGGGTTTCACCACCTCTCATTGAAAGCACAGCTAACAATAGGTAATGCCAACGATATAAGGGTTTCATTAATGTGTAGTAGCAACCTACGAGTTCATTTTCCCATAATATGACCCATAATATTCACCTCGTCTTCGTGCCTGGCACATGAAAGTACTGAAGAGAACGTCATTGAGAAATAGATGCCTCGTTTTAGTGTATACTGTAGTTATAATTCCTCCCAAGCTTTCTTTTTCATTTCTGAACTGTTTATATTCAGAGCATACCCAGCTACATATTTGTTTCCAAACTTTCCAATTGCTCAGATAATTATCTGCCCAAACCTATCAGAATTAAACATATTATGAAGTTTTCCAAACTTTTGAAACCCTGGATAATCATCTGACATGCATATCGAAATAAACTATATTGTTGAATTGAGTTCCTCAAACTTTTAGATAATACTAATAATCTCCAAATGGCCAGTCCTCCTTAGCAAGAACTAAAAAATGGGAATCCTATTCTGTTAACCTCAGACAAGCACTATAGTCAGACCGAAAGGATTACCAAAATAGCAGTTACAGTATTAGCTACGACGCCAAACTTCTTCCTGACATAATCCGGCTCAAGTTAATGGGCCTCCCTTGATTCGGGAATGTTTAATCCGGCCATTATATCCCACTTATTCATCCACGAGCTGCCCAAAGGCAAGAGATCTCATTGTAAAGTTTATTTTAGTGAGTGTGCAGACTTTGCGTATTTAAATAATTCATTTCCGATGCTTAGAAACCAAACCGCCCTTATCCTACCTTTTGGTGAAAACAGTTTTGTGTCTGATTTCAAGTCTTCATTTACTATAATTTTTTAACTAAGTCCGGGTATTCACGCTCAGGTTTACCTGTCAGTTCATCGAAACTGGCGTTAAAACTTATGTGTGGACGTGTGTGTGTGTGTGTGTGTGTGTGTGTGTGTGTGCATACAGCTGTGATTAAGAGGAATAATTATTAAGAGCATATCCTTCATTACAGAATGGAAGGTGTATGCTGGAGTGTTGATTGAAAATAAGACAGACGACAAAAAGACAGGGTTGGAAGACCAGTGTGGACCTAGTGTGGAAGAGTGTATGTGTATCAAGTATTTGTTACATAAAAAAATCATGAGGTGAGTTTGAAAGTAAAGAAAAAATGTTCCCCGTGGTGTACAGGGACCCAGAAGAAACTTATGATAGGAAGATGTCAGGTATAACTATAAGTTTTTGGAGCCATGAAAAGCTGTTTTGCAATGCAAGGGAATTCCTTGACTACATTCTCGACACTATAAAAGGTTTGCAATATTTCAGGAGAGGCTGTTGAATGTTCAGGATATACCTGTTTCAAATAAATATGAATTTTATGGTACTTGATGAAATAACCAGTATCATAACGTGGGAATAAGCAATTCTTTACCAAGAATATTACCTAGTAACAGTAACGATAATAATAGTGTTAATACTGTAAGGTACAAAGTGTTAATAGAAAACATAGATTTTCATATTGAAGTATAAGTATCATTCTGCAGATCAATGAGTACTTCTGGGCATAATTTGTTTATAAGTGTTAATGTAGTAAAAATTAATAAATAGATAAGTGTTATTAGATATCGATGCTTAGTAGATATACAGCACAAATCATTAGAAGCAACAACATTTACCATGTTTAGAAACAAGAACATTGATATGAAATCTCTCATCTTGCTTAAACTTACGCAGTAAAAATTGATTTTTATTTTAACTTATAATATCAGCATAACCGAAAAAAATCCTTACATCTTTTGTATAGGAGGACGAAAAACGGTTTGGTAACTGGGACGTCAACTTTTCTACAAGGATTATTGAAATAATGGACTTGGTAGGCACACACCTGTGACGAAATAGACTATAGCTGTGATAGATAAAATATCTCATAAAACTTCAAAGTGAACTCATCAATGAGATGCATAACATTACAAACTCCGCGGTGCACTGAAGTGCATCTCACGCGGTGCACTGAAGGCATTACTTAAGGTTCTTCGCAACGTCCCTTCGGCCACTAGCTCCAACCCCTTTCATTCCTTTTACTATATCTCTGTTCATATTCTCCTTCTTCCTCCTTGCTCTCCACCCTCTCCTAACAGTTGTTTCATAGTGCAACTGCGAGGTTTTCCTCCTGTTGCACCTTTCAAATCTTTCTACTCTCAATTTCCCTTTCAGCGTTGAATGACCACGTAGGTCCCAGTGCTTGGCCTTTGTCCTAACTTCTATATTCCATTCCATTCTTATAATATTTCAACGAGTATAACCTTTCCCTTCATGAGCAATTGAACAAAAGCTGGCCTACGGAAACGTTTTTATTCAGAATCATTTTGTTTGATGTTGAACAATCTTTTCAGTATGCAAGAGGAGATTTATTTTTTCTCAAGACTCCTGGCTTAATAAAATTATTAACATTTTTAGGTTTTTGACTCTTTCCCAGAAAGGACTTACTTTTGATGGCTTCACTAATCGTATTTCGAATGTAAAAGAGGAATAATAAATATAAGATTTAAAATTGCATATTACATAAAGATTCTGTTTTGAAGTTATCTGAAAATCTGTCATTGCTAATTTTTTCTTTGCTTTGCATGCACGGGCACCAGCAAGTCAAAATTATTGCTAAACTTTGGTTAGTTTCTTCGCTATCGCGCAACATTCAAAATCGAAATAATTATCATTTTTAGATACTCTATTCAATGCTTTTATGGTCGTTGAATATTTCAAATATGTCCCTAAAACACGGTATCCATCTCCTTTAACGACAAAGTTGTTCCAGCTTTTACAGCCAACGTTCCCGAAGGTCATTTCCTAAACGTAAACAAGAGGCCCTTTGGGGCTGCGCGTGATGCCTCAAAATAGCTGACGGTGGAGTTCTGGGGGAGGGATTGAAAATCAAACCGCAGGAGGAGGATAAGGGCAAGGGGACGAAGAAGGAAGAGGGAAAGAGGGGAGACAAAAAGATAAGCAAGAGTATTTGAGATAAGAGGAAGAGGAGGAGAAAAATTAGAATAAGTTGAAGAATGCTAGAGCCATACGAATAAGAAAAAAAGTAATTTTCACCTTTTTAAACCTCAGCGTGACAAAAGTTGCAGGGGTCAGTGTAGATATTCTCAAGAGTGAAAAATGCCTCCTCGATTGATCTTACAAGAGGTGGAAAAACTGCATGATAAAGAAGAGACAAAAAAAAATGCCTCCTCGAGTGATCTTGCAAGAGGTGGAAAAGCTGCATGATAAAGAAGAGTAACAAAAATGCCTGCCTGATAAAGAAGAGACAAAAAAATCTTGCAAGTAATCTTGCAAAAACTGCATGATAAAGAAGAGACAAAAAAAAAAGTAATCTTAAGGTGGAAAAACTGCATGATAAAAAAAAAGTAATCTTGCAAAAGAGGTGGAATGATCTGCAGGTTGATAAAGAAGAGACAAAAAAAAATGCCTCAAAGTGATCTTGCAAGAGGTGGGCTGCATGATAAAGAAGAGACAAAAAAATGCCTCCTCGAGTAATCTTGCAAGAGGTGGAAAAACTGCATGATGGACAAAAAAATGCCTCCTCGAGTGATCTCGCAAGAGGTGGAAAAACTGCATGATAAAGAAGAGACAAAAAAATGCCTCCTCGAGTGATCTTGCAAGAGGTGGAAAAACTGCATGATAGAGAAGAGACAAAAAAATGCCTCCTCGAGTGATCTTGCAAGAGGTGGAAAAACCAAAGACAAAAAAAAAATCTCCTCGAGTGATCTTACAAGAGGTGGAAAAACATCGGAGACAGACAGACACACAGATGCTATAAATACGAAAAGCACTTTATTATATTTGCATTAAAAAGCAAAGAATCAATACTTTACAACAAAATTTTGGAGTGACCAACATACAGATTTATATGCATTTCAAAATACACCATGGACCACGGAAGTTATGCTTAAAACCTTTTGGATATTCAATATTCACGAAACGTTTGGCAACAAAAAAGAGAAATAATTTGAAGTCACCAATTAATGGGAAGAAAATATCGTTCCATGGTAAAGAAAAAATATAACGACATTTTCCAGCGTAAATAGAGGACTATATTCTCGAAATATGATTAGAAACTTTCCAGTCGGAGTGTCTGTTTTATTCTGTGCTGGAAATGGTATTGTGCTCATGATATCTAGTTCGTCGAAATTTCGCTCGATTCTAAAAAATTGAAACATTTATTCACACTACAACTTTTAATCAACAGTGACGTTTTCTGAACATTTTTGGAAAGTCAGGCAGCGTAATGAAAATTTTATAGCGCTCGCGGCATTGATGTTCCCGTGTAATTTAGGTAATTTTCAGGGAACGGAGCAGTTTCACTGTTAAAAGGGAAAGTTGAAGTAAGAATACTTACTTTTTGTAAAGGTAAGCTAAATGTACAATACATTTTTCAATATCATGAAGATATTTTCACAAAATCTCATAGATCATGAACACACAACGCACATACACAAAACAAAAGCAAAGACAAATCCCCTATCAATTACTTTAAGCAATTCAAGGAGGCTGTTTTGGTTCGGTTAGTCTGCCTGTTTGTTTGTTTGTTTGTTTGTTTGTTTGTTTATTTGTTGGCAGTATTACGCAAAATAGATATATTTTGACCTTCATGAACATTTCATCACTTGTGATCTCATACCTTGCAGCAAGTGACTGGGTTGTGAAAGAGATCCTGATTTGGACCACGCACGGGAGTTGTTCAGTCATTGCTCCACAAGTGGTGCACCGTAGTCATTACTAAAGGGTATTTACAGCATCTTTTCAACCTTTAGCTATACCCATTATTTAGGCTTTTGCTTTACTTCCGTTCCCAATTCCTTTCTTCAGTCTTCCTGTCCAACCTCTCCGACTCCCTCTTTTCACTGCCTTACTTAATGGCTGAATGGCCGAACGTGCCCAGTGCTGAGCTTAACAGCCAAAATCTCGTAAATTAAAATAAGTCTTGATTTCTGTTTAGATCCAGGATTATTTCCTTTTTATCTCAAGTGGATTATTCAAAATAAAAACGCATGGATTTTACGAAAATGTAGACAAAAGTTGGCCATAATTGCTAAAAAAGCAATAATGACTTGGAGAACATAAGGTCCTTTAACGCGTGAGCTGATCTGGGTTGAGGGGTTGCTGATCGAGATGAGAGACGTAGCAATGACCTGTCAAAGATCCTTACAAAAAAGAAGCAGTGCTTTTGCTTCCTCGCTTTTCCCTTTTTCAAGGGAATCCGGTTAAGATATAAAATCTTTTATACGTCCTACAGAAATTTAACATCATATTAGAAATACTGATATATAAACATTAAAGTACTGAATAAGAAAAAAAATTGCTTTTAAACAATATACCTGCATTCAAATTATATTCACATTTCGACAAGAGGTTAAGTTATGCCGTTAACTTCATTTTTTTCACGATTCTCTCTAAGAGTTGATGTCTTTTTTTTTCTTTGAACACGAATATTTCGTTGTTTGTATTCTTTCAATAATGAGAACTCATGACTATAATCAATGTGCAAATCAGTTCTCAAGAATTATATATATATTCTTTATAGAGTAACGCCACAAACAATAAAAAATCATGACAATAACTAGCTGTTATATGTTTGCTTTGCTTTAAAACATAATAAACATTCATGAAATATAATAAAAATATATTAAAATAATCACAGAAGCATTGTATACATTACCTATTTCAAATGTGACATTTTTTTACTCGGTAATTGTGGTTCGAGATTTCATATTGTCTCTAGTATAATGGTACTTCAGTATGTATGTAGGCATTCTGTTCTTGTTCTTTTGTTACTTAGATCCTATTACGACTGTCATAAAACTAACCCTCTCCTCGTTTTACCTTCTTTTACGGCAAGCAATTTTCCATGCAAAACTGTACATGTTTGCCCCTTAGGGGAGGGTAGTGTCGTCAGTGTTCCTCTTGCAGTGCACTGTAGGCATTACATAAGGATCTTTGCATCGTCCCTTGGGCCCCTAGCTCCAACCTCTTTCATTCCTTTTACTTTTATTCATATTCTCTTTCTTCCATCTGACTTTCCACCTTCAACTAACAATTGTTTCATAGTGCAACTGCGAGATTTTCCTCTGTTACACCTTTCAGACCTCCTTACTGTCAGTTTTCCTTTCAGCGCTGAATGACCTCATAGGTCCCAGTGCTTGGCCTTTGGCCTAAATTCTACATTGTATTCTATTCTATTCTGTACATGTTTAAAATTGAACATGGATTCAGTACAGTGTAAATCTGCAATATTGTAAACAAAATCATGATATCTTGCTCTATATACACACACCCACAACAATAGCTGTTTATCTTAACGCGACGAAAAGTTTTAAGGCCCTTTTCTTTCTGAGGAAGGAGCAGAAACATCTTTAGTAGCAGAATTAGACGTCTTGGTGTAAGCGTTATCAAAGGAAATCGTAGAGGAATGAAACCTTTTGATATTATGACGAATTTTTTTTCAGAAAATACTGAGAAATAAAAGTTATTTTATCAGCTTTTCTACTTGAGAGAGAGAGAGAGAGAGAGAGAGAGAGAGAGAGAGAGAGAGAGAGAGAGAGAGAGAGAGAGAGAGAGTTTCCACCACCAAAGATGCAAACCTTAGTACTGCATTCTCAAAGTGATATTTATCAATTTAGCAACTATGTCCGACCGATAACAGTGAATGATCACGATCTAACTTCCTAAAAAACAGGCAATCACAAGACCAGTGACTTCATATTAATCCCCTGCAGAAGATAATGGTAATGTAGATCCTCCCAGACCAGGGTTAAACGAGCAAAGGTGTCAATGCATGCGGGATTAGAGGACCAAGACGAGAGCTTCTTGGCCTGAATATGCATCAGTTCTAACCCTTCCCCTCGCCTTCCAGTTATCAACGTATTCATTTACATATCAGGAAATGTATGCATACACATATAAGGAACGAAAAGGGATAGAAATTTGGGATGTTATGTTACAAGTTTTAAAATTTAGTTGGAAATAAATTAATCAATGAAAAATATTGGAATTGTATCTGTCTAGATATCAGGCCCTATGAATACCTTTACTCCAAGGTTTACGAAGTTAGGCTGTTCATTGAGAGGTCACTGGGTAAATTTGAGAGCACCGGAGCACTTTAGACCCGTCAGATGTCATTGTATACTTCTTTTGACCGATGCAGCAAATTGGGTACCTAGTATTTAGGTGACTGTTGCGGTTAGTAGTTAGGATGGAGAAAGATATAGGATTAGTATCCTCATGTCCTGTTTCATAGAGCATTCCATTTTTGTTTTATCGATAAAATTATTTTCTGTGTTTTAATTTCACTACTATTTTAACCGATTAGTCTTGAAAATTAAAGATGTGATTGTACTGCCCGATCACCTTAACAAGAACAATGTTCAGTCATGAGAAAGGGAAATCTGAACGTGATTTTTTACTGAATCATTTTTTTTCTAAACAAAATCATGATTAAAGTTTTGAACGTTAATATTCTTCACAGTATTCATAGGAAAAATTAAAGGTTTAACAGCATGGTTACAAAACCAGCAACAACCTAAGTTAAGTACATCTTAGTTTAACCAGACCACTGAGCTGATTAACAGCTCTCCTAGGGCTGGTCCGAAGGATTAGATTTATTTTACGTGTCTAAGAACCAACTGGTTACCTAGCAACGGGACTTCCAGCTTATTGTGGAATCTGAATCCACATTATGACGAGAAATGAATTTCTATTGCCAGAAATAAATTCCTCTAATTCTTCATTGGCCGGTAGGAGAGTCGAACGCTGGGCCAACAGCGTGCTAGCCGAGAGCTCTACCCACCATTCCAACGAAGAACTTAGCAACAACCTAAAAGAGAATAAGGGAACATCTGTTGAATCAAGTGCTCCCATTGTTAGCTTTTATCAGAAAAGCAAAATGCGTTGATCCAAATTTGAACAGTTTAAGAAAAACATTTCAAGAGCAATGAATTGAATTGCATCAGTATTTGCTGCCATTTACCAGAAGCGGAAATTGGATACACACACTCGGAAAGGATGTAATAACTGCAAATGTAAAAGTCACAGAGTAAGAGAGAGATCAACACCCATCCTTTTCACGAGCCGAACTCTGTATATACAGGAAGAAAGAAATTAAATATTTTGCGGTATTCAATAAACACTCGCATCCCAGTCAGCTGTTGAGCGCGGGTTAACTTTTTCGTTTAATTCTCTTTATCTCCCCTTACTCCTCATCCTCCTCCTCAGGAATCACTAGTACTTTTCCCTTTAGAACTTTTCCTTTTCCCCTCAAATTGCATTCGAGACCTGACTTTTGGCATAAGGGACAGATTGGAATCCTGACCTTGAAAAGTGTTGTCTTTCCCCGCGAGCCTGTTTTTGAAGCTCCTTTCACCCATACATTATGAATCCATCGCCACTGTGTACATACGTGCGTGTTTGTGTTATCATGAGTGGGTGAGTGTGTTTAATTCCATTGCCTTTCCATCTAGATGAATATAGTTTTCAGAGTGACGGAGTTGATTGTACTATTTTTGGCTGTTTTCCTGCCATCCGACGACACAAAGGAAGTCATGTCTTTCTCTTCTAAGGCACCAGAAAGGTTTTTTATAAGGACTACAATAGTAGTTTATGTTGACTTACTTGGAATAAACATGTTCTTGAATGAAGGACAAAACAATAACAAAATAACTGTCAAATCAATGAGAGTAGGCCTAGCGTTTGGTTGGCCTCAATTCTTGGCCTTGCTGTCACCATCTTAAAGGGTATATTTTCATTGGCATAATGATTCTGTAATTTTTTTAAGAGAAATTATTTTCATATATTCGGGTTTGAGTCTCACTTAGAACAAGGCAGAAATGATAAAGCATCTTACCAAGTGAATGGGGAACCAAATGAGTAGTTTGAGAATAGGCATAAGTTTAGACTAGGCTACCAAAATTCATTTCCTTCCTCTTGTCAATATATGAGACATATCATTTGATGAAAACATAAATTAAAAGGATTTGTTACACATCAAAGAAAATAACTAGTGTTACTTTGAAGCAAATTACAAAAGGTGTTTTTTCTACGGTTTGCTGAGTTTTTCCTGAAGCACTCTCACAAATGTGGCGTTTCAGAATTTTGTTGAGAAACTACTTTTGATAAAATGTATATTGTTAAGCAACTCAAACGCTGCTTTTACCTGTCCAAAACTGGCTTTTCAAAGGTTCGTAATCTGTCTCGTATCCAGCTTAGCTGAGCTAATTGCTGATTTTACAGATTACAACACAAGCTACGGGAGGGGGGGATGTAATCGTTACGAGAATCACTGACTAGGTCGCCATTTTTATATATTTCCTAGTGCAGGTAGATTTTTAGTCTCAAAATTCATTACTATACTCTACAGTGACCTTGTATGATAACCAGGAGCATATAAAACAGAAAACAAAAGGAGTTATACAGGAGCTTAATGCTGTTACTCAAAGGGAAGATGCGTGAAACACGTGGGCACAAAAATAGGTATATAACAGCCAAGTTCAAAGGAAAATTAATTAAATAAAAGTTAAATTGCTGCTGCAGTTGAAAGTCCTCCCAGGAGCGGGGGAGGAAAAGCTTGTGAATGCCACAAACATGGACCAAGGAGAATTCCGCTACGATCGTCCTTCTGAAACGATATGGAACACAGGTTACGGTCTGATGCCGGAATTGAAGAATGCTTTCCCCTCGAGGGTGCCCGGAAGGTGCCAAAGGTCAACCCCGAGGCTTGACTAATGACTTGAGTAAAGGGCAGTGACCACGTGGGCCGGGATTGAGCCAAGAAATTCAGGGGAAAGCAAAGACACTGGCCCAAAAGTCTAATGAACGCACAAGGGCGAAGTAACGTGACTAAGCAAATCTTTCAGGGCACTTTACCGTCCTACAGGAGTGTCCAGCGCTGATGTTGACACCAGGGCTTCGTTCCAGTCCTTCCCAAGGGCGTCAGCAAACGATCCACATGGTTTGGAGACAAAGGCCGCCCACCAAAGGTGGTGCTCGTGGGTCGTAGATCGGTGGAGTGATGGAGGGGCGCCCTTGAGATGATACAGGGCTGCAGTATTGGCGTTCTGATCGCTCTAGGGTGCACTTCATCGTTTTGCAAAGGATACTGGCCACGTGGTTGGGTTACAAAGCAAGAAGCGGTCCATGGGCGAAGGGCCAGGGGCGAGGGGCGGGGAGACGTCTTAACTTGTGACCTCCTCTAGTCAGGTCTGAGCTGTGTGTGAGGCCGACCTGAGCGCGGTGGGGCCTTTTATGGCTTCTGCTTGGGCGTGGGGCGGGCGATGGCTTGACCCCAGGTCGCTGGTCCTGTACAAGAAAGAGCGCCAAGCCAGTTACTGCCCTAGGTGAGGACATCGCCAGGGAGGTCCCCACTACCTCTGAATTTCTCATCTTCACCCATCCTCCGACTACTGCACTTCAAAACAAGCCCTTCGTTGGCTGAGTCGGTTGAGCTTCAGACTATCACTCGATGGGCCGGAGTTCAATTCCACCGACCGGTTAATGAAGAGTTAGAGGAATTTATTTCTGGTGATAGAAATTAATTTCTCGCTACAATGTGGTTCTGATTCCACAATAAGTTGTAGGTCGCGTTGCTGGCAACCAGTTGGTTCTTAGCCACGTAAATATAAGTCTAATCCTTCAGGCCAGCCCTAGAGAGCTGTTAATCAGCTCAGTGGTCTGTAAAACTAAGGTATACTTAACTTTTACACAGGTCAAAAGAGACAGAGGCTTATCTATCGGCCAAGCAAAACAGAAAGGAGGGTGTTATATTAGCTTACTTTTGCTATTTCTTTGGCTATATATATATATATATATATATATATATATATATATATATATATATATATATATATATATATATATATATATATATATATATATATGTATATAAATTATATATATATATATATATACATATATATATATATATATATATATATATATATATATATATATATATATATATATACATACATACATATACACATACATATATATACATACATATACACATACATATATATACATACATATATATATATATATATATATATATATATATATATATATATATATATATATATATATATATGTGTGTGTGTGTGTGTATGTATGTATGTATGTATGCATGCATGTATGTGGAAACAAAGGCTAGTGCTAATGAAATTTACTATGGATTCTCTCTCCTTAATATTTTTCATATCTCGATGAATATTAATGAGGAAGCCATTTTGCTGCCTAATAACAATGACGCCAAGGAGAAAATGATGTGCAATAGGAAATGGATGGTCGAACAGATATTACAAATGATGATTAAAGTAAATTATGTAAAGATGAAAAGGGGGTAACATACAAAAAAGGAAAAGGGGGTAGCACATAAAAACAGGGGTACAGAAGGTGAAATAATTGACAGCAGCAGAAAGGAGAAAAAGAATAGTAGGGAAATTAGGCGAAATCAAAGAAGAATTTGATCGCAAGAACCCAAGGAAAATGTGATGAAGAAAAAACGGAATCATTACGAGAAGAATGGAAATAAGAGGTATAAAAGGAACTCAAGACGATGCCAGATAAGAGAGATTAATGTAGAGGAAAATTACAAGAAATAGGAGTTGTGGCAAAAAAAGCTGAGCAAGAATCTCAACGAACCATTGCTCCTAATTAATGAATCAGTCAACCTGCAGGAAGAGCAACATACTAGTTGGGAAAACGAGTGAAATTAAGCTGGATATAAATAAAGGAAACAGGGAAATGGCGACGAAGATAGAATAGAGGAAACGAGTAAGCAAAAAAAAAAAAATAAACATAAATAAAAAAAATAAATAAAAGAAAAAATAAGCATATACACTTCAGTGAATGGTTTTGTTAGTCTTTATAAATATAAAATTGAAATTTTAGGGAGAAACATAAAGGTAGGAAGAAGGGTCGAGAAAGGAAAGGAAAATACACATGTAGAATTGGGTGAAATCTGGTTCCAGTGAAAATAAAGACTAGAAGGAAGAAAAGGAGGAGAATAAATGAAAAAGAAGGACAGAAATTGGAAGAAACATTGAGAAAAAGAGAAAATGAAAGAACTGGCCAGAAATAAAAACGAAGTTTGTGATGATGCTTCTCGGAAAGTATGCTCTGATGAAACGAGTTTGCAACTGATGAGAAAAAAATATTGCACGGATCACCGTGCTCGGATTCATAAGCGTATTTCTCAGTCGGAAATATGAGTGAAAAGGCAGCCTGAGCATCCTGTGTTGGTGGAAGTACCATTCATTATATATATATATATATATATATATATATATATATATATATATATATATATATATATATATATATATATATATATATACCATTTATATACATACACACACAACACACACACACACATATATATATATATATTATATATATATATATATATATATATATATATAATATATATATATATATACAATTATCTATCAAAAACTAGTTGTTAAAGTAATTAACAGAGGAAAACAATGTTTTGATTATTTTTATTTCCAGCATGTGTTTACAGAACTGTCAGTCTTACTATTTGAAGACTTTCCTAACTAATATTTTTTTTCTATACCCTCTACATATATGAATATTTTGATATGGAAGCGGTACGGTGCTTGTTTGCAAAACAAACAGCGTTTGGAGTTAGATGTAACTTTGGAAGACTGTGTTCTGTGAGGTAAAGAAGACACTTTTATGTTCCACAGCGCACATCTATGAATCTCTCTATCCAATCTTCTCCTAGTTTCCTCTTAGAACTATTGAAGAGGAAAAGTGACCCTGGCCCTTTCTTGACACAAGAAATCTTTTCCGTTTGGATCTCGAAATTGCTTTTATTTTTGCGCGGGAACAAGCCAGGGGGAGAGAGAGAGAGAGAGAGAGAGAGAGCATTCACCTGTTCAGAGATAAACAGATCTTGAAAGGAAAGCGTTTTCCTTACGGAATTTACACACGTAAGGTTTACAAAGGTTCTTAAACAACCATTTCAGATTTCAAAATCTTTCGATTCACTATTAACTTTTCATTGTGCGATTCTTCGTGTTTCTTTCCGTCATCCTACTTTATTTTTAAATTCTTTATACTCTTATTTATCTTTCCGAAAAGAAGTTTGTCTTCCGTTTCCTGTGATCAAAATAAATTAAAGTAAATTGGATAAGAATCGTTAATTTTCAGTCCGTCTGGAAGCCTTATCAGTAGTGTGAAATCGCTTTCTCATTGCCATGCATTGAGTTCTCATTTAATTGTGCCAAAGAACGCAAAAAGGTTTAATCGTTTACGTTCAGTCAGTTTAAAAGGTAATATGCATTATTGATATTAATTGATAAAGAGTCAATCATACGGTGCTTGCGTTGCAACAGGGGGAACTGAGTAGGTGCTCATTGCATCTGTGATTTTTTCAGTTTATTCTCTTCAAAATGATACGTTGTGCTGCTTATAATTGCAGAATTGGGCACGAGAGTTCTTTATCAGGAGAAATTTGATAACACTTCACAGGTAAGCAAAGCTGACTGAGTTTTACAAACTCATAATTTTGTCAGTCAGATGAAAGTCGTCCCAGCAGCAAACAAGTTAAAAATGCGCCGATGCTTCCCAGATGAAATACGGCAGCAAACCGTCACGAAATTGGCGCTAACCTGTCCACATGTGCAATTACCTGTCAGTCGGTAAGAAGATATTCGGTAATACAGTCAGTTCGTCCGTTCTGGTGAGTGGACTGGCTCCGTCTACACGTAAGTTCTGACGGCAGTTTCGATGAACTGACAGAAAAAATGACATGTAAACTTGATCGTGTTGAATTCTATAATAATAGTGAATGGGTGTGTTGGGAGGGAATGAGAAAGAGAGTGAGAGGAGAAGAAGAGAGAGAAGAGGGATATTGAGGAGAGAGAGAGAGAGAGAGAGAGAGAGAGAGAGAGAGCGAGAGAGACAGTTTATCGAATGTCATTCAAAGTTTTTCCAAGTGGCGTTGGGTTGGTCAGCTAATATATATATCTATATATATATATATATATATATATATATATATATATATATATTAAAATACACATCTATATTTATATATATATATATATATATATATATATATATATAAAAAGATGTAACTGTGGTATGATTCTTGGCTAGCAGTTGAGAGGGTTGGAGTTCATCATGCTGCTCACTCAAATGGCTTGGATTGCACAACTGCAAAAAATCCGGCAGCCTGTCAACCTAGCGGTCGTTTAAAAAACCTGAGAGGTTCAATAGGAGAAAGCAACAGCCCTTGGGCTGTAGTTAAACAGTGGGCCTATGTTTTACACAATCACGAGTCATGGGCATTGGGACCTGTCCCCCACTGGCTGTCAGCCTAAGAAAAGAAGATCACACCTTCCTATGAGCCTACAGAGGCCCAGGAGGACTTTATATATATATATATATATATATATATATATATATATATATATATATATATATATATGTGTGTGTGTGTGTGTGTGTGTGTGTGTGTGTGTTAGGAAATTAGATGGGGAGAATAGAGAGAGAGAGAGAGAAACATAGAGACAAAGAAGGAGCAAGAAGAGAGGGAGAGAACAATGATTACACCTGGGTTGTTTTCACTTCGAGAAGCTAAGAAGTGCTGACTGATATAAACCACCTTCCACGGACTCAAAACAGTGAGCGAGTATATTGCGCCCAGGGCCATAAAACCGATCGTAAAATTTGGAAACTGTGGCCTCGCTATTTAGCTTACTCAGGGATTTTCAGCATCGCGTCAAGAAGCTAACGCCAGCCACCTCTATAACCCTGCCTTCAATAGGAGGCGTTTTCACGGAAATTGAGGAAATTGGGGCTGGACAATGTGATGTACTTCAACACCCTCCAATCAAACATTCTAGGAGGGGCTCTTACACCCCTCCTAAGATCATTTCCAATCAAATCCTCTAAGTGAGAGATTTGAACAACACTCACCAACGTCCTTCTCAATCAACTGTTTGAGGGGAGGCCTTGACAGATAAATTCTTCCAATAGAAAAATGGAGGGGGAGGAGGAGATTGTAGATTACAAGAAACCCAGGGGTTCCAGAGACAGAAGAGCAGCAGAGCAGACCAGATTCTGAGTTAACATCCACTGGAGAGTTATATCTTCCCTGCTTGTCATGGACCCAAACAGACTGAATTTGAACTGTCTAATAAGAGTGATTTCGTTTTCATCGCTGTAACTATAAATTGTACTTAAATTGTAGTAAACTTTCGTCATTAAATCAAGAAACTAAATTCTCCTCTCTGTTAAGCCTTTCTGAGAGATACCAGTACTTTAAGATAATTTCCCATTTAACGATAGCAGGTTCGAGAATGCAGTGATGATGGAGTCTACACTTCTAGAAGAAGGTTGCAGGTGAGAGGGAATAAATATTTTTAGTCGGGCACGACATATATATATATATATATATATATATATATATATATATATATATATATATTTTATATATATATATATATATATATATATATAATATATATATATATAATATATATATATATATATATATATGTATATATAATCAGGAAAGTGTTGGATACATAGCATAAACAGGAGGACGAAAAGTAGGTGATGCATATTTCAAATTTATTTCCAGCCAACGTTTCAAAGCATGGCTTCATCATCAGGGCTAAAATACAAAAGTAACAACGATTAAAATCAACACATAAGACTCAGTAAAATTATTAATGTTAAAATATAGATATTAAAACCGAGAACATAAAAGTTAAAACCAATCTAACGCCTCAAAGTAAGAAAACTGAGTAACCAAGAAAGGCACCAAAAGGACGATTATACTATTAACAGAGCGGCGGAAGAAGACTGTGTATTTAAAGATGGAACCAGTTGTTTGATGGTTAAGGACTCGAGGATACGGAGAGAGGTTTCATCAGCAGCTTGCTCTAAGATTTTAAAATCATCATAGGAAATAGAAGATATACATTGTTTAGAATGGCCCCTTATGTTAAAAAAACTCCTTACTCAAAGTACACCCTGTTCTATGGCTAACGCCACGATGAGAGTCGATTCGTACTTTCAGCATTCTTTTGGTGGATACGACGGAAATCCCGAGATTACATCTCGGGCAAGTGTACTTATAAACCACCAAAGAACGCATAAGATTGGGAAGTGTGTCTTTAATTCTAAAAGTTTATGCCTTTACAATTTTAAGCTTAATAGTATTGTTACGTATTGCACAGTCTTTTCTCTCTCTTCAGACTGACGCCCTCTTCATAATAAGGTTGTTCCTTAGGAAATATTTTCAGAATAATTGCTACCCTTGTGCTTATACAGGTATATTATCGATAAAAATAGGCTTATTAAGAATTCAAATAAGAATGTGTAAGGTACATAAAAACATTCAGGTATGTTAAAGAAGAACTATTATGAATTTTTATCAAAATAAGCCAGCGATATCGGAAACGTTGAGTTTTAGCCAGTCATGAACTACCCATAAGTATTGCCACATCGTCACCTGTGGGTGGACACAGAGTTGAAACCAACTATAGTGCCCTCATGCATCACTTTTATAAGTTTAACAGAAGACTGTTAACCAAAACAATACCTTCCAGACTTACCTACCGTTAAGCAGTTTTAATGGTAAGCAAGAACTTCACCACTGTTAAGGCAATCACATTCGTTTTCATTTTGTTTAGCATGCTTGGCTCTCTACTATTTCCAGGCGCATTACGAGAGACCTAAAAACACATTTAGCGAAATATAAATTTTCCCTCCATGTTCAGCACCTCGTAAGCAAGCCGAAGATAGAAAAGTAGGTCATTGGAACTATGTTTAGAGAAAATTTTTAGCTAAGGACTACCAAACGAGAGTAATTTTCACGTATTTGGAATGAAATTGTTCTTTAAAAAAGGACCAAGTTATAATGCATGTCAGTCAATAGGCATAGGCCTAACATTCGTTTGGCCTGGATTCTTGAAGGCTAAGTTTTTCTTGCATTGATACGTTGATAACATTTACCATAGAGAAATTATTTTTATATATTCGAAATTAAGGTGTAATTAGAATAAGGTTTAAAAGATATTTTATCTTACTAAACGGGTAGCTGGAGGGCATAGGGAAACCGTAAACTACTAAACTTTATTTTCTGCTATTACCAATCTATGAAACATATCGTTTGATGAAAACATTATTTAAACCAGGACTTTTTACACAAAAATTACAACTATTTTCACTTTCGCCTGTATAAGAGAAGCTGTTTTCTGAATAGTAGTTGTTTTCTACGGTTTGTTTATGCGACGGTTCGGAATGTTGAATCACGTTTGATGAAATGCATTTTGTTAAACAACTCTAAAGCTTCCTTCATAAGCGTAACACTGAAAAATTGACGGCAGAGCCTGTCAGTTTTTTTTACTTTATTTTATTTGACATATATTATTAATGCTGTTTTGATTCCAAAATTGAAATCGACAGTGCACTTATGGACCACAATAATATGCAGAAAATATAAGGCTGGTTACAAGAAAGCTTAACTATTGCTGACAAGACGTATTTCTGACTAGTATAAAATAAATAAACTTCAGTATGGTTTTCTTAACTGTAAAATCATACTCCGTTTTCTTATAAAGTATTTCTGTGAACATTCTGCAATTATAAGGCTTTGGAATTGTTAAAGTGAGATTATTACCGTAAGAAAGTAATTTTGACCAGTTTGGAATAATATTGTTCTTAAATAGGCACAAGGCTAGCGTTTGTATGACCAAGATTCTTTTACTTGTTGTTACCATCCTTGGCATAACGATTCGATAACTTTTATCACACAGAAAACAGATTATTTATTCGAAACATTTGTTATTAGCATGAGGTCTAAATGATTTAATATCTTACCAAATGAATAATGTGATGGCAGAGGTCTAGCCTTAGCAACCGAACTACAGTTTCTTATTATTATCAGCCTATGAGACATATGGTTCGACGATTAAAAACACGAAATGTTACAAAAATACAACTGGTTTTTTCACATCGATTAGAGCAATAGAAATTGTTTTCTATGGTTTGGCTAAGTCGTCCAGATATACTCTCACAGTAACATGTTTAAAAGACGAGACTTGTTTACACAGTCAGTACCCTACAAAGCATTGTTAATAATGGACAAGATAGTTTTTAATTTATAATATGTGGTATATATAAGATTTTTTATGTTGCAATTTTAAAACTGAAGTGGCCATTGCATTTATGCACCAATAATATGCTAAAATTTTATCACAAACTTCATATATAGCTAATAACATATTAAACTGACTAGAAAAATCATGGGTAAATAAATTTCAGTGTGATTGTTACTAGCTGTGATATGTTATTCTGTTTTGTCCTAAAGGATGAGAAGCTATACAACCTACCTTCATAAAGATAATGAGCGAAAAAAATTCTAGGACACACTAAGCGCCTATTTAGTATTCGTGGTTTCTGGCGTTTTCATGATGGCTGCAAGGCTCTGCAGCGCCGACCTGGTGGAAGAACACCGAACTGCTAAGTACTATATAATCCTCCAGATATTATTGACTATTTATTTATGCTACTGCGTTGGTGAGTGAGTGGACAGGCGGATGGAATACGCTATGTAGTAATCTTTATTTTTTTCTGTATTAAATTGAAGGATATTACCATCTTACCTCCAAAGTAGTTTTCCCCATGTCCCTTTCAACCACCTTGGTGTTTGGGGAAATAAATTATGAAAGTCCTCTGCCTGTGGCCAGAAATCAGCGCTTACCTGGCACAGGGGACACGGCCTGGGATTCAAATCTGACGGAGCGAAACCGCCACTGCTTTTGTCACAGACAGTTTTCCTTCCCACATTTTAAATTCCATTTGTTCAGACGTTACTGTTTCAATATCAAAATTAAATACTGTATGAAATTAAAACTTCTTGAATATCTTTCAAAAAATTAGCAATAATGTTCATATTTTAACTGGATTTAATATATCATTTCTATATATACCGAAAAGGAAATCAAATAAACATAGCTAGTGATCATAGGTCTTCTGGAGCAGTAACCTTTTCGGTAACCCAAGTGTAACCAGAATATCTTAGAGGTGTTTACCTTTCAAGTGTAAACGCTTATAAATCTCCCAAAAATTTTCACTCTATGTATGTATGTGTTTGAGTAAAACGTATTAATACATATGGCAAGCAAATTATTCAATTAAGCAGAATATACGCTACAGGCACCTGACAAAATATATCGTTCAGATTTTATTTCTTTTATGTTCCATGTATTAATTAGTTTCAGAAAACGTTTTATAATATGTACACTCGGCAAGAAAAGTGAAGAAACTTTTTTTAATCTTCGGACATATATTGCTAAATAATGAGGCATCTGGCAACTTTAGAAAGGGGAGGAGCTTCAGTCTTAGTGTTTGTTTTTGCTTGACCTCCTATAACTTTCAATCATATTCTACGGTTCTGAAATCATTGATGCTTAAATGCAGTAGTAAGCTTTACAGTATTCGTTCAAGTTGTAATTTGCAGCGACAGTTCTGAGCAAAATAAAATGTTTCCACATAATCTACGAAGTAACCTTGCACATAAGAATTTATGACACCACAATGAACGGAATGCTTGCATAATCGGAAACGCGATCTTCCATAATGAAATCAAGAGTTAAATTTGAGCAATGTCCAACGAAAAACTTGGGGAACAATAAAGGAACGAATGCAATGTTATGAGAAAGAGAAAGAAGAGAGAGAGAGAGAGAGAGTTGTTGTTGTGTAAGCCTAGGCCTATATGTAGAGCTACTCATTTATTATTTTTTTTCTTTTAGAGATTGAGCGAGACTATATTTTGTATAGTATGTTTTAGCAATGGAGAGAGAAAGAGAGAGTTGCTGTTGTGTAAGCCTAGGCCTGCATGTAGAGCTACTCATTTCATTATTCTTTTCTTTTTAGAGATTGAGCGATACTATATTTGTACAGTATGTTTTAGCAATGGAGAGAGAGAGAGAGAGAGAGTTGCTGTTGTGTAGTGGCCTAGGCCTACATGTAGAGCTACTCGTTTCATTATTCTTTTTCTTTTAGAGATTGAGCGATACTATATTTTGTACAGTATGTTTTAGCAATGGAGACAGAGAGAGAGAGAGAGAGAGAGAGAGAGAGAGAGAGAGAGAGAGAGAGAGAGACTATGGCAACGTTAAGAAACATCCAGTTACTTGTGTTTTCAACGCCGAAGTTAACGTGGTAATCCGCACATCATAGAGAACGCTCTTGTGGATTTAAATAGATTGGGTCAACCTGCCTAGCTGTCACAACATTTACTGCCATTAATTTCAGCTGACCTTTAACACCGTGAAATACAAATATGAATCTATAAAATTTAAGAAATTATCATTACCTCGTATGATGATGCAATAATAAGCCTGTTCATAACGGAAAACGAGTAAATATTGCCGTTCTGATAAAAAGTACTACACCGAGATATCCATACACTATCTTTTAGATCTCTATGAACGAAGTCATCTGAGAAATTCTGATTACTTCGGACATGCATGGTGTTTTTAAGTATCTGAACGTTTTTGTCTTGCAGATTTAACATATATGATATAATTTGCATTGTATTTTCATATTCTAGAGTAAATTTACCGAGATTTTGTGTTTTCTGTAAGAAAAAAATTAAAATTCGGTGAACGAAATCTAAAGAAACTGTATCTTCACTTTTCTTGCCGAGTGTACATTAGAATCAGTTTTAAAAAATGCGCCGAATCTTCTTCGGCGCAATCGAGTTTTCTGTACAGAAAATAGATCTATCTTTCGGAGGTCACTGTATGAGCCGCGGCCCATGAAACTCTCAGCCGGCCGTGATGGCTTGGGTTGGTGCGTTGCCAGAAACACAATCGTGGCTAACTTTAACTTTAAATAAAATAAAAACCACTGAGGCTAGAAGGCTGCAATTTGGTATGTTTGATAATTGGAGGGTGGATGATAAACATACCAATTTGTAGCCCTCTAGCCTCAGTAGTTTTTAAGATCTGAGGGCGGACAGAGAAAGCCTTCACACTAGTTTTCTTTTGCAGAAAACTAAAACGCTATCCCATTTGACATGTCTTACACTTTCAGGATATTTTTGTCAAATGAGTGTATTAGCAATTTCTGTTTTAAAGTCAGAGCATCAGTAATATTATATGTCGCCTCTTATACAGTAAAATAGACCTTGCTCGTTATTAAGATTGCGTAGTACTAAGTAGACCCATAGGTCTACAGGTTACTGGGTGTATCAACGAGTCTCGTATTTTAAATGTTACTGTAATGCTAAGGACACATGCGCTGTTTTGTCAGTCACTAAGGATTCTTCGCAGTAGGTAGAGCTATAGGATTCTGCCTATCCCATCAGTTTTTCAATATTAGACATTTAAAACCAGTGTCAGATTAGCTTAAACAAAATGTATTCTAGAAGTAGTGGTTTCTCAACGAAATTCGAAACGTCACACTTGGTGAGAGTATTCCAGGGCGACATAAGCAGGCCTTAAGCTGGCCATACAAGTACACATAGGTATTGAGAGAGAGAGATTGGACAGCGTATGATAACCAAGCAGTCTGTAACGTACACTGCCTGGCGCCATCGCTGTGTGTTGATTCTTGTGTAAACAATGGAGCAACTCTTGCAATCTGATGGGAAGCCCCGTACTCTTTAAAACGTGTTTTCTCGGCTGTCCTTCAAGACTGTCAAATGATTTATGCACCGTTTACTAAATACAGTATGTACTGTATTCAGAAATAAAAATATTTAATTTTGCTGGTATATTTTTTTCTACAGTTAAGCCATAAATTTTGCAGATATGGCTACATTGCAACATTATGATCATGCTGCATTGACGGCCAATTTTCTCAGCAGTCTTTAAAGATTGGTAAATGATCTTTGCATCATTTACCAAGTATGATGTTTACTACATGTAGAAATAAAAATACTAATTCTATCTGCTGTAGTTTTTATACACTTGAGCAATCAATTTGACCAATTTTCCGACATTATGTGCCTTTCTTTCCACCATAAATTTACAGTTTTACTCTCTAGAGGCAGAACTAGTTATTACCGTTCTTTATTCATGGGTCAAACTGACAGGCAGTAAAATTTGACAACAGTATGCTAAAATAATTGTCATCTCCAACGCCGTCATCCCATATAAGCTTCATCCATAGGCATAATCATATTATTAATAGACTAGGTTTAATAGCCTGATACCTAACCGCCAATGTTCAATAGTCTGTACAGTCATTTCATAGGATTTTAAAATTTACTGTACTTGATACTATTAATAGGGACACCATTAATATTGTAATTTGCAGGGATGTATAAATCTTGTCGTTGCCAGTACTGATGTATATGCCGGCTTGCCCCTTCTGGTTACTTCTTACTAGACTAAATCTACTTTGGTAGCCAAATTGTTGCCTCTTAACATATTCTGGACTTCAAAATCTGTTGCAGAAACTTAAGCTCATGCATACCAAGAGGTTTGAAAATGTACTTTGGCAGAAAATGCTTGCTGCAGTTTCTAACCCAAGTAAGGTAGCGGTCTTGATCTTTGTTCTTGTCAGGAAATCTTAAACACAAAATTTACAAAAATTAGTCCTGAATCTCACAGGTCACATATTAACAACAGACTTCCTACACTGACCTGCAGACATTTTTAAAGCACATTTGAACCTACGAGGCTACTCACAGATCTTATAAGAGAAACTATTCATTTAATTACAGTATACATGTAATTACATTCTCCATTAATTCATATTCATACTGCTGTGATTTAGGGGGGAGTACACTGTACGTTTTGTAATGAACCAGATCAGAGCATTTGAACCATGGCATAGAAGCTATTTGTACAGCTTCAAGTGCAATTATTACCAGGAGGTGCATACATAAAGCTATGTAACGTCACAGTCATACTGATCTGTAATTCAAGATACTTATTTACATTGTACAGTCTAAGTTAGGCTAGCCTGTAAGAATAACTCAGACTATCAAAGCTAACCAAGACTTGAGCTGTATTTCATCGTCTGTGGAGAGGGACAACTAGAAAAATCAGCATTCCTGAAGGTTTTGCCAAGTTAATCTACCTTTGCTAAGCTAAGGTTAGGCTATGGTAGGCTACCCTTGGTTATCTGATGATCAACCCTAGCTAGTTGGTAAAGTTTGCTTGTAGACTAGCTTTTTGGTAAAGTTTATACTTAAAGCTATAATGTAATTTGAATTTCAAGTATCCTTTAGGGTAGAAATGATAATGGTGAAATTGATAGTGAGTTTCCACCCTTTGATTTAGATCGTGTTAAATCATGGCACCAAGCACTCCTACACGACGAATACAAACGTGAAATTTGCGAGAAAAAGCGTAAAGTTTGGGTGAAGCCATGACTGAGAAAGCGAGAAAAGTTTTATCACATGAATTTATTAAAAGAATTAAAGGAAAATAACCCGGAAGGTTATAGAAAGTATTTAAGAATGACTGATGATGCCTTTTATTCCATTATACTCCGTTAAACCACTGTATATTTCATCTTTTTCTAGTACTCAATGACATTCTATTCTACTGTATTTCAGTTGGTTTTGTTAGCGTACAGCCTAGCCAGAAATTCCACATGTAATATATATCAAAACGGAGGCAAATACAGATGTCCAGATATGCGCGATGAGCTTAAACGTACACATTTATATGTATGTATCATTGAACGAGTTAGAAACCAAATTTTATGTTGAAAAAAAAAAACAGTGAATTTATTTTTATCCATCAGCCCAGGTCTCAATAAAAAAAATTCAAACATTCCCTTATTAAAATGCACTAAAAAATAAAAAAAATAATTTTTTGAAACACACCAGGATTTTCTTAAAATTAATCATGTCTACAAAAATAAAAGCGTGGGGCCCAAACATGGAAGGAAATGCTACAAGAAAAGAAATAGAATTGTTTTTATTTCATGTAGCATTTCCTTCCATGCTTTTATTTTTGTGGACAATTAATTGTAAGAAAATCCTGGTGTTTAGAAAAATAATTTTTTACTTTTTAATGCATTTTAGTAAAAGCATGATTCAAAATTTATTATTTTATACTTTTTAGTTTTGGCAAAAGTTGTAACTGATGTATGATTGTAGTTAACGAAATTGATATCCGTTTACGGGGAGGGCGAGGGAAGAGGAAATGGGAGGGGAATGGAGATGGAAGAGGGGAGGGGGAGGAAAGATGGAAGGTGAGGGGAAGGGGAGGAGGAAGGAGGAGAGAGGGAAGGGGGAGGAGAGGAAAATGGGAAGGGGGGAGGAGGTGGAGGAAGAAGGGGTAGGGGAGCTTACTCACTTCTATGGCCACATTTAATTGTTTTCCACAGTGGCTGTTCTTATCCACTAACACTGCACAAAGAGCGAATCACACCCAGCCGCAAATCGAAGAGACTAGCTCTGTATGGTTCCTTGATAATATACACATTAGAGAGTGCACATACGCATGCACTCACTAATAACCCCTCCCCGGAGGCGTGACGACACTGGTTCAATGTTCAAAGGATCACAAGGCTTCCATCAATCTGTCACATTGCCTCCATGCATTTTGGCCATGATCAGAATGCACAAATGAACGCATCAGATACCCGCTGTATCTAACTGCGGAAACCTAAAATGTCAACATAAATGCCATCTGCACCGGATATACCTTTCACAGGAGAGCACATAGTTCGCTAAAAGACTCAGTGGGACTCGGCCCACCTACCCCTGGGTACCCCTGCCCAGGTACGACAAATATCTATAATGAAATTTCAGTAGGGGCCAGCTTCAAAAATCATAGCAAACCATAGGCACCAGATATGAAAGTTACTTGTCTTGTATGCACGATTGTTATTCCAATAAACAGTTCATTGTAGAACGCATCACTTCACATCTTGCATTCTTGATGATCTAAATATTCTGGACAGCTTGCGACTGTACAAGCCCATGCTTCTCTTCGCATCTTAAATTCTTGACAATCCAACTATCCTGAATGGCTTGCGACTTCACAAGCCCATGTTGAATGTGGTGTCCACAAATCCTTTGCGCTAAACAGATGTCTCCCAGCAACAACGGCGATTTGTAGACGTCCCGCCTGACATCTCTCCAAAAAACCATGGATCCTCTCATGAAGGTGCAGGCGTAACATAGATGGCCCCCATATCTAACCTGTATCAGTTGAGGCTCATAGAAGTCATTCCATAAGGTGCTGCTGCCGAGGAAGTGGTGTATAATGTAAGTTGGTTTTGTCGACAGTCAACCCAAACGGTACCTAATCTCCTCACTATCCCATACTACTACTGAACCATTAAAACCACTAAGGAAAGGGAGTATAATAAAACTATGGAACAATTCCAAATTACTAACTGGAATTTCCACAATCAACCCCTATCAGGTACACTAACTTTAGGATAATACCCCAGTTCCTTGTTGGATGAATTGGTAGAGTTCTCAGCTTCTCAGCTAAACAGCACCTTGTAGGCGTCCAAGTTCGATCTCTCCAGTCGTGGCCAGTGAAGTAATTAGAGGAATTTATTTCTGTTGATAGAAATTCATAAGGTGCTCTGCGAGGAAGTGGTGTATAATGTAAGTTCGGTTTTTCCACAATCAAGCAAAAAGGTCCCATTGCTAGGTAACCAATTGGTTCTTAGCCACGTAAAATAAGTCTAATCCTTCGGACAGTCAGCCCTGGGAGAGCTGTTAATCAGCTCAGTTGGTCTGGTTAAACTAAGGTTGCTTAACTTCAAGATACTACCATACAAATTCTTAAGATACTACCCATACAAATTATTTCCCTGTAAAAATTACCTGAAAACCATACAGATATACTGAATTCATTAAAGTCAATTCTAAACACCTGAGAGAAAAAAATATCTCCCAAAAAAGCCCCCTTAAAGTTCAACCACTGCTTTCCTGAGTTAGAAATTCTTCCAGTAAAGATTATGACATGGATTCCGCTCTTTACTCAATATTCAACAAGGTATCCTCCAAAATTTGACAGGAAGACAAAGCTTTCTGAGTTAACATCTAAGTTCCCTTTTTACTCAATATTCAACAAGGTAGTTTGACAGGAAGACAAAGCTACCGTAACATCTAAGTCTCCCCACCATCTTATCAACTTGTGACCAATAACCCATCTAAGGAGGCCTTAAAGTCCCAAAAATCTTACCATAATTACTCTATCTATCTCTTAAAGTCATCAAAGTTTTACCCTGGTTAGCAAATACTGCCGATACCTGCTCGGTTCTCAGCAAATTAGCAATTGGCGTACTAGCAATGGCTCCTATGATCATAATGGCTCCAATTACCAGTGGTGCAGCCCTCTTACTCTTTCTAGAAGAGAACTGAAAAATCAAAGTGCCTAAATTTGGAAGTCATATTAAAGTCTTCCTAATCCTGTCCTGAACCCTAACTGCTGTAGCATTAAGTTCGGTTAGCCAACCCTATAACAGATCAGACAGATTCCGTCCGATATTCATCTCACCCAAAAAAAAAATCCTAAGCAAGAGAACTTTATTCTGAAACTGTGTACTCAAAGATATTGCATCAGACGACAACTACACATCATAATATTCTTGTATAATAACACCCAGGCATAACCTCACTATGGAATTAGTCCATGCTATGACTCCCAAAGTCATGAGGATTCAAAACTTCTGCATAAAAAACAAAAGAAAGAATCTAAAAGTTACCAGATCTTGAAACTGGAAAGAAAAAAAAACGAACAGGAAAAAAGAAACCCATATTTCTATAAAACCCTATGGTATTTTGCACTTAATTCTAACCAAGTATTGCAACACTCAAGAGCAAAAAACAGAACTCGGACCATTAAAGATTTGCATAATTCCACGGACCAACGTCCTCCACAGCTAAAAAAAAAACTACAAGTCACGCCCCTTTAAAACCCATTAAAAAAAAAAAAAAAGGAAAAAATTATCAGAAACACAGTACAACACAGGAATTAACCCACAAGATTCCCATTAACCTGTCTTTTAATTTAGATAGATATGTGTCAACTGAGACACACCCGTGTTCTCATCTAGAACAACAAATCTATTCCCCTTCTTTACATCTACAACCCAAAAAAGGACCTTCAAATTTAGGACCTAGCTTATAGTTCAGCTGGTTCCTGACATTTATTTTCACTAAAACCCTATCTCCCACAGCAACTTTAACACTATTCGACTTTACATTGCTTCTATCCACTGTATCCCATGTTTTCATTTCAAGATTCCTAGCAAGATGCGCGCATCTCTCTTTTGCTTTGGAAGCAAGCGCCCTTACAGTTTCATCCCCTGATGGAATAGGTAACAAATCAAACGCGGCCCGCGCGTGGTATCACTAACCATGGAATTAATGCTACGCTGCACCTGTTGAATATATCGATCCTAATTTGCATCATTCCCCCCCTACAATCATTCTGAGAGCTTCAATAACCTTCCTATTTGCCCGTTCACACAGCCCATTAGCCTCTGGTCTGTAGGGAATAATAGTGACACTCTAACGTCTTGTTCACAAATTCTCTCCCATTATCTGTAATCAGCAGCTTAGGAACCCAATAACAACAAATATATCCATTAAAAAATACGACTGCCATCTCTTCCGCTGTTTTATGTTTCAACGGAAAAATCTCTACGAGCCTAGTTAATTCATCAGCAACCACCAACTGGTGCCTATGGCCATAACTAGATTAACAGAAATTGGTCCAAAGGTCCATATGGACCCTTGAGAATGGTCTACTGGGAATAGGAAATGAACCCAATTTACAAGAAACGACCCTCGATGGCGTACATGCATTACAAATTGAACAACCTCTCAAAGTCTTCCACTGACGTGAGCATATTCTTCCAAAAAAATTGTCCCCGTATATTCTGGATAAGTCTTCCCAATACCCAAATGCGGACTGCCAGACCTACAATGAACAATATCCAGAACCGTAGGCACTAAACTCCTAGGAACAACTATTTGCATCTTATCACCCTTATCCTCACTATTTCTCAGTCTGTATCCAATCTTCCTAACTAACATATACACTCTAATTCAAGCCCTGCAAAAGGCAGCTTATAACTCTTCCTAACTAATTCCCCTCTAAGAAAAGCTTTTGCGTCTGCCAAAATCTCACCCCTCATCCTGCTTAGCTTCTACTAAATTAATATCCCAATCTACGCAATCTCCAGATACATAACATACATGGGTACCATTTGCACCAGAAAAACTTTTACTAAGGGCGCCCGCTACAATATTACGCCTACCCTCTATATACCTAAGCTTGGCATCAAAATTCCTGATTGTCAGATACCACTTAGCCGTTTTAGGGGAAAGATCCAGCTTGTTGAAAAGGTCCAACAATGGCTTATGATCCATAAAAACCTCTACTTGATTGCCCATCAATAACATTTTGAAATGAACTAAACTAGACACTATGGCAAAGGCCTCTTTGTCCACTACCGACTGTAACCATTCATTACTACCCCGTGTCTTAAGCTTCCTACTGTAAAATGCAATCGGATGGAGTCTAACATCAAACTTCTGCATAAGGCATGCCCCTATACCGTCATAACTTGCGTCCGTTACCAACGTGAAAGGACGTTCCAAATCAGGAAACTTCAACACTGGGGATTCACTAAGGCATCCTTAATCTTCTGAAAAGCTAATTGCTGTCCATCTCCCCATACAAACTGCACATCATCCCTCATAGTCCGTCAGCCAGGGTCCGATTTTTGGCTCATCGGTATCAAACGGGGGGAGAATGCTCATAGTGTTTTTGGGTAGGTAATTTATATATGTCTTGTGATAGCATTGTGGCAGTTGTAGCTTTATTATGTGTTATCTCCCAACTATTGTAAACATTCAGGTGAATTTTGAAGGTCTCTGGGAAAACACTTTGTTGACTATAGAGAGGAAAATTTTTAATGCAGACGCCCGGTATCCAAGCTTATTCAATATCCGAATGATCTCGGTGTTTCCAGTGAGCGTTTTTACTGCATATGGAAGCAGGAAATGTTTTGGTGGCTTATACTGCCCGTGGGTCACAGCGTATATCATGCCCTGGCTAAATGACTCGACAAGAATATCAGTCCTTTGGGATGTATTTCTAGTACTGGTTGGATTTCCAGTGAGGAGTCCGACCAGAAATCGCTTTAACTCACTTGGTATGGTAATGTGAGTAGCTATATCAGATGGATGATATGGCCATGGGGTGGAAACTATGTCCTTCTTGATGGCCTGTCGGATAAGTGATGAAGTCTAATTTATGATCTTATTGACATCTGTAGACTTGGCCTTCCAAAGGTCGAGTTCCCTATGTAGAGATTAATTTTCCAGGACAACATCTTTTACTGATACGCAGAATGGAACCATCAACAACTTTCCTTTGTCGTCAGATATTATTTCAACCTCACCTCCAAGCTCGGATTTCAGTCTTCTGTGCACATTCTTTGTTGATTCCTTCAGAAGATTAACTCCACCAATCAGCATTAATGATTCCAATTTTGTGGTTGAGGAGGCAACTGACATAATCCTTTTGTTGGGAATAATGTCAGCTCTGATGTTTTTGAAAAGTTCTTTGTAAGCTTCTTCTTCAACCTTTTGATACATTTTAAATTCTTTAGCGATATCTGTAGTCACTTCCTCTTCTTCATTCTCATTGGTATCCTCTTTGTTTCTATTGTAATTCCTATAGCATGATTTGTGAGTGTGCCTCAACTGCAACAATGTCTCTGCTTGTTAGTGCTATCATCCTTCCATCTCCCTTTCTAATGGCATTCTCTCTTGGTGTTTGATCTACTCTCAGTTGTGACGCTAGCGTAAGTGTTTCACGTGTATGGGAATGTTTTTTGTATTTGACCTTACTACAGAATATACAGATCGGAGCATAAACTCTTGATTCAGATATTGATTTTCTGGAAGACTTTTTTTGAAGACCCTCACTACTACTAGATACTTCACTGCTACATTCACCTACTTTCCTTTTCAGAGTCTCTAAGTCTCTTTTCAGGGTGAAAATGCTTCTACATTTTCGATTATAGAACACAATTGGAACTTCTTTGTCTTGAAGAGTTTTTGCAATGTCTAGAATGGGGATATGATCCCTGACTTTGGCAGCTTCAAGTAAAGTTAACCAGGAATCATGGCTTTGAGGACTAATTAAATGTTCATCTCCGTCAGATACTGCCTGGTGTATGATGCACAGTTTCTTAGCTGGTTTCTGTGGTGTCTCCATGTTGATGGACATTCCAGGCCTCTTACATATCCACAGGTACCACTATACGTGGAAAAGAAAGAGAAATATATATATATATATATATATATATATATATATATATATATATATATATATATATATATATATATATATATATATACCATACTTCAGGTAGCCTAGATACTTTTCTTTCAGATAAAAAAAAAGTGTTAGGTGTAAGTAATTAGAGAATTTCATTGGTGTCGGATGAGATCGTTCGTCTTGGATGGATTTTGCTTATTTGTGTTTTAGCTTTGTTATACATAGAAACATGGAACCCACAGCAAGTTAGTATATATCAATGTGTTCCCCAGACCTGTGGGCAGTATCCTTAATCATTAAATCTCTGAATTGTTGAATGGTATGGTCATGGAGCAAAACAATTAACTTGACACTAAAAAAATCTCCATTTTCTCTACTTTGATGTATCAAAATCTGACCTTATATTACACATAGGTTAATATTTACAGTGTTGATTGACCTAATATGTATGTATAGTCTGGTAAAATTTCAGAAATCTGCATTAAAAATTTTCCTCTCAATAGTCAAAAAAGGGTTTTCCCAGAGACCTTCAAAATTCACCTGAATCTTTACAATAAATGGGAGATAACACATATAAGCCACAACTGCCACAATGCTATCACATGTTTTCTAACACTAGACATATATACATACCCAAAAAAAACACTATGAGCATTCTCCCCCCGTTTGATACCGACAAACCCCCCTGGCTGATGGACTAACTGGACATCTGTCAAGGATGACGCTAGAATAGAAAAACCTTTCACAAACCTACGGAAAAATCCAGCCATGCCTAAGAATGACCGGAACTCTTCTTATTCTTGGGAGTAGCAAAATCCACAATTGCCCTTACTGTATCATCATTCACTTTAACACCCTTCTTAGGAGTGACATAACCCAAATATACTATCTGCCTCTTCAGAAAATACATTTAGCTAACTTAATCTTCAAACTCTCTAGCCTAAGCTTCCTAAAAACCTCCCTAAGAACTTCTAAATGTTCCTCTACAGAATCAGTGGAAACTAATATGTCATCCATGTATAGGAATGGACATTTCCCCAACAAGCCATGCAGAACTGTATTCATTAGCCTAGTAAATGTCATAGGACTACCTGATAAACCAAACGGCATCCGCGTGAACTCATAATGCCCCTTTGGTAGAAACGGTAAAAAAAAAAAAATTTCGTATTTGTGGTTGTATCATTTTATCTTCAACGAATAACAGCAACAGCAGCAACATCATCAAGTGTTCCATCAGTTTGCTTTCACATGTCACCCATGGGAAAGGAATAATTGTTAGTGACTGAAAAGTGAGTGAAAAATAAGTGGCGGCAAGTAGTATCTACTCTTATTTAAAAGACAATACCAATGTAATTTGTTTCATTTCACTTATCTCAGGCTGTCAGTACATTAGTACATTCAGTAAAATGCCCCTCGCCCCCATAGATCTCAGGCTCTCAGTACATCAGTACATTCAGTAAAATCCCCCACCCCAGATAGATAAATCGATAGTTTAATAAACAGATAGATAAGTAGATAGATATTAGATAGATAAATATATAACCAGATAGATAGACAAAGAAATTGTATCTGCAAAAGGATACCTAAACGGCATCGGAATAAAAGACCGAAAGAGGAAATGATATCATACGGTTTCAATCAAGCTGCCTTTCCGAGCCCATAAAACCGCTACCAGAGGCCCATTATGGCTGAATCGTATATCGTAAGTTTGTTAGGACCCAATCATAGATCATTCTTCGCTGAGGGGAAACAATAAAGAGATGAAATTGGTCCTATTCAATTAGACCATCCCTGTATACAGCTTTCGTTATTATCGTTCCATTTACGCGATGTGATATTATTTTGGCTTAATTTTATCAATCACCGCTTCGCTGTAGTGAATGTGTTATCATTTTCGTAGCATAGCAAAGATTCTGAACTATGCTCGTAAAGTGCGTAATTTTGTACACTTGTAACCAAAATGACGCCTTCTACCTTTTTCAGTAAGACGATCTACGATTAGGTTAAAGGCAAATCTTCCGTAGATAATAATGAACCTATTCCTGCGATTTAAGTTAAGAATATAGTCTGAGGCGGAGAAAAAACAAAAAGAATTATATGAAAAAGAACTCAATACTAAATTAAGGCTCAGTGTTAATTGTGACATTTATATACTTATTCCTTTGAATTGAAAAGAATAAACAAGAACAAATGTCTTTAACACTGAAACTCCAAAGCTCAAACATCCCTTCCGAGAAGTATGTTTGGAGCGACGTTCTTCCTTTTGTTATTATTTATTCTTTTCAGCTAAAAAATAAGTATATAAAAGGTCGCAATTAACATTGAGCCTTAATTTAATTATTATAATACACATAATTATATTCATGACATCATGCACACTGCGAATATGAATGATGTAGGTATATGCAAAAATAGTTATGTCTGACATTAAGGAAATTACAAAATACCATCATAGCTTTTTTATGAATCAAATCTTTCTCGATAACAATTAGAGAGTAGATGAAAGGAAAACTACTTTCTTAGAAAACGGTAGCCCATAAAATTATCGATTTTTACTCTTTCCATAACATTCTCTCTCTCTCTCTCTCTCTCTCTCTCTCTCTCTCTCTCATTTGATAGCTCTCTCTCATTTGATAGCTCAGTTTCATACCATTTTAGTTTTCTGTAAAAGAAAACTATTGAAATGGCCATTTGTCTATCCGTCCGCACTTTTTCTGTCCGCCCTCAGATCTTAAAAACTACTGAGGCTAGAGGGCTGCAGATTAGTATGTTGATCATCCACCTTCCAATCATCAAATATACCAAATTGCAGCACCCTAGCCCCAGTTGTTTTTATTTTATATAAGGTTAAAGTTAGCCATGATCGTGTGTATGGCACCGCTATAGGCGCCAACAACACAGGCCAACGCTTGGCCGTGGCTGAAAGTTTCATTGGCCATGGCTAAGAGTTTTACGGGCCGTGACTGAGAGTTTCATACAGCATTATACGCTGTACAGAAAACTCGATTGCGCTGATTCTCGTTGTGGCTACTCAGGAAGAACAGCATTTCCTCTCATCCGCATCTAAATTTATTCACGCTTTTTGGAATCTCTGTCGAGTTCACTTTCAGTGTTTTTCAGCACTCAGCCTCTTGCATCGCAAAACCGCCAAAAAATATTGTCTCGGAAAAGCTAAAATTCGACGGAATACTGAAAACAGCAGAAAAAGACCTTTTTAGAAACATGGGATATTTTTTAGTGTTACTCGGCTTCCATATTACGCAATTCGCTGAAAAGTTCATCAGTCATTGACAGTGGAA
>NC_089748.1:21740271-21795271 GCF_040412425.1 Macrobrachium rosenbergii
ATATATATATACATATACATATATATACATATATATATATATATATATATATATATATATATATATATATATATATATATATATATATATATTCCTTATATATCGATATAAGTGTCGGTATCAACACACACGTACACTTGCACAAACACACACTTATATACACACACACACACACGTCTGGACATAGGTTAGGGTACTAACAGGTTACTTTTGCTGAAAATTCAACAATATGAGTTTGAGACTATATTTTTATATTTAACTCATGACATCACCACCTCTTAAAGAATTAAGCCGGTATATTTTGTCATCGCACCACCCTTTGTCATAGTACAGTTTTCAGTTATCAATATTCTGTTAAGCAGAGGCATGTTTTCAACAAGGTTCTATGGAAACCGGGAAACCTATTGTCTGACCTGTTGTATTATGCAATAAGAATGTAGTAGATAGTATATAATGATATCTGCGATGATAGAGCAATATGTTTCTGACAATTATGACTATTATGACTACATTGGCGGGTAAAATAAGCTGGGGACAACAAAATAATAGAACACCACGACACATTTACAGATATATACATAAAGTCAAAGTTGCTTAAAAGTACATTACTTTCTTTTCATTTGGGATGAAAATATGCATGGAAGACAGTGCGATAATACAGTAGATTTCTCAAGTTTCCGTAAAACCTTGTTGAAAACATGCTTCTGGTTAAAAGTTAAGTATACCTTAGTTTAACCAGACCACTGAGCTGATTAATAGTTCTCCTAGGGCTGGCCCAAAGGATTAGATTTATTTTACGTGGCTAAAAACCAATTTGTTACCTAGCAACGGGACCTACAGCTTATTGTGGAATCCGAACCACATTATAACGAGAAATGAATTTCTCTCACCAGAAATAAATTTCTCTAATTCTTCATTGGCCGGTCGGAGAATCGAACGCAGGCCCAGCAGAGTGCTAGCCGAGAACGAAACTTTTAACTTTTTCGTCCAGTGAGGAACTGATGCAGAATATCGATAACTGAATACTGTACTATGACAGAATATACCTGGGGCATAACTGATTCTTTAAGAAGTGGTGATGCCATGAGTTAAATATAAAAATATAGTTTCAAACTCATATTGTTGAACTTTTAGCAAAAGTATAGTACCCTTACATATGTCTCGACGTGTGTGTGCGTATGTGATTGTGCGTTTGGGTGTATGTGTGTGCAACCTGATGCCAACTCTTACAGCAATACCAACACCACAATTACGAAAAACAAAAAGCAAAAATATTGATGAAATTAATAATAATGAATATGAAGAGATATGTTTGCAAACGAAAAAATATAATCATAAGTTTTGACCCAAACACTTCATACTGTTAGGTAACAAAGCTTTCTGCACTACAGCAATTGGAACTGCATTCCAAGTGAGTTGTAAAACGTATAAGGAGCCAAAGGGGTCTTCCACGTGACCCACCATGCAGGGGGAACGGGGTTAAATTGAGGAGAAAGATGAGAAGAGAGGAGGAACGAAGTGGGTGTTGTGTCGAGAAGCGACAGAGCAAAGCTGAAAACAATTCAATCATGTTCCCCTCGTGTGACCTTCTGGCGTTTGTTCTGGGGCCTTTTCGAGATACTGCAGTGACGGTGCGTGGGCAAATGGTGATGATGATGATGATTGATTTCAACGGACAAAGAGGAAGGGTACAAAGAACAATGGCAGAGGGTATGATGAATATTGTCACTGTTATACATACGGAATGAGTAACGTTTTATACATTTTAATTGCTCTGTCTATATACATGCAGGGGATAACGTTTTCACGAAATAGGAATTTTGAGATAATTGCTTAGGAACATTTAACCCCCGAAGGCTAGTACTAAACATGGCGAAACAGTGATTCATCCACGCTGTTTCGCCATGTTTAGTACTGCCCCCGGGGGTGTTGAACGTATTTCGCCGTGTTTAGTACTAACCCCTTGGGGAACAAAGTCCCTAATTGCATTTGATCCCCCAGTGGCTAGTACTAAACATGGCGAAACAGTGTAGATGAATCATCACTGTTTCCTCATGCTTAGTACTAGCCGTCGGGGATCAAATGATCCTAAGCTAATTTGTCATTTCACACACACACACACACACACACACACACACACATATATACACACACATATATATATATATATATATATATATATATATATATATATGTGTATATATATATATATATATGTGTGTGTGTGTGTGTGTGTGTGTGTATGTGTATGTGTAGTCTGTGTATGTGTGTAGCATTTTACCACTGGAGGAGGTGTAGGTAGATGGCATTGCTATTCTTATTTTCTACATGTTTATATTAACATGAGGTTGCTTTCCTTACATACCTCTGTGCTTTTACTTTTAACATAGTTTTGGATGTATGAAATTCCGGATGAAATGAAGCATTATTTTAATAAGTCTCCTTTATCGCTGTTAGATAAGCTGAATGACAAAAAACAGTAAGTAACAAGATAAGATGAGGTTTCTGTAGGCAGAAAAAAAAATATTCAGTCACAAGCAACCGGTTCATTTAAGACATAAATTCGACAAGGAAGCCAATTTTCTTTAAAAAATACAATTCTTTCATTTCATTTATGCAAAATTCAATTTATAAGTTAAAAGAAATGATATGGCTGTAATTGTCGTCTTTAAAAGTGTATCAGGTGAATCGCCTAAACACACGCACAACAAACCAGAACTTAACCTGAACTAGTGGCTGTAATTGTCGTCTTGTAATCGTGTACTGGGTGACGTGGAGAGAGAGAGAGAGAGAGAAATTTCGTTCAATCATGTCTTTGCAAACAGTTTGAAATATGCTAAGGTATAATAATCCATTATTGACCCCAAAAATGATAAAAGTACGATACGAGTGCTTTAAAATTAGCAGTATGAAAAAAATGCCCATAGAATTTAGCCAGAAAGTAAACCTTTTTCGGTTATTTCTAGTATGCTTTTTGTATGCTATTTTACTAACAACCACTCTTATAAAAAATACATGTACTCTGCAGCTGCAATTTCTATGTGGAGTTTATTTGGTCCCTCAGCAATATAACCTGCCCTCCAATAAGTGTGTGTGTGTGTGTGTGTGTGTAAAGTAAAGAGAGAGAGAGAGAATAAGCCTCAATGAAGCCGAAAAAAGCCAACGACACATCAGCCAAACACAAAAAATCCATACGGGAAAAACAATCGAGCTAAGAATTTTGACGTGCGGTAAAGGAAGAAGGGTTCACTGCTCACCTACTGCATAGTAATTGTTGAGATGAAGGAATATTCGTGTGGGAACATATGGCGCCTCTCTCTCTCTCTCTCTCTCTCTCTCTCTCTCTCTCTCTCTCTCTCTCTCTCTCTCTCTCTCTCTCTCACCACCTCCCTTTCGTATGCAATTTACTAACGAGCTATTCAAGTCCCTCTGTTGTTCTCTGCCATTTCGACCTCTTACATGAGAAAATAGCCATAGATGGACAAATAAATTTGTTCGCCTTTTTAATTGAGCAAAAAATATGACAAAATATGACACCATCTCACGAGTTCTCATAAAATCTTAGAATTTCACATAATACAAAAACGGGCAGAAGCAAAATTCTGGCGCAGAATTGTGCGTGTAGCCCATTTGAATTCTTTCTTTTGAGCGAAGAAGTTTTTAAAATGAAAAGTTGCCAGAAAGCCAGAGACGTGTACAGTAGAACTGAAGATTGCCCAGGCACTTCTGTCATTACTTTTCGTTCAATATTGTTCAGTCTATAACACATACAGCTGGGACAGAAAATAGTCGTCCGAGAGTTTTGAAACCTGTATTGACCCTTTTGGTCAGCTATGTAATGGCCGGCTTACCTTCTGTTCACTGGCTCCCGTGAGGAAGAAGAAAATATTCATTGAGATGGATATTTGTCTGTCCGTCCCACTTTTTCTGTCTGCCGTCAGATCTTACAAACTACTGAGGCTAGAGGGCTGCAAATTGTTATGTTCATCATCCAACCTCCAATCATCATTCATACCAAATTGCAGCCTTCTAGCCTCAGTAGTTTTTACTTTTTTTAGGTTAAAGTTAGCCATGACCGTGCGTCTGGCACCGCTATAGGTGCCAACAACACAGGTCACCGCTGGGCCGAGGCTGAGTGTTTCATACAGCATTATACGCTGTACAGAAAATCGACTGTACCGAAGAAACTTCGGCGCGTTGTTTACTTGCCATCTTTCTTGTCACTAAGAAAACAGAATTATACCTGATTTTTCCACGCTTGACTAAATATGTGAAAAATCATTAAGTGGACATTAACATCTCAGTAATGACAGGAGAGTCTGATTATATTTTACTTGAGTGCCACGTCCTGTGTCTGCGTAACAGTCTTTGTTTATACTTCCATGACTGATTAAATGTTCGTAATATTAAAACGTTTAAACCAGACAAAAACTTCTTTCAGTTTTCTTCTGAAGATGGAAAGAGAAACCCACAAGATTTCTCTGTATAACTTGTTTACTTGTAAATATTTACATATTACTGTAATGATTAAAGTAATATGTAAATATTTACAAGTAAACAAGTTATACACAGGAATCTTGTGGGTTTCTCTTACCATCATTAAAACGTTTGGTACAAATTCAAATTCAACAATTTTGAGAGATCTTGTTTTATCAACGGTATGGGAAGGTCAACTATCATTGACTGTCTGCGGATTTGTAGTTCGTTTTTTTACATTATTTTCTACAACACCATCATAGTCTACTACGTTCGTGTTTTATTACATTTACTTTCTAACATATCGAACATTTCAAATCAGCGTTCATTTTTTTTTTTTTTGTTTTGCATTTTGCCATGCCCCTTAAAACTCTCTTTTCGTTTATTTCAGCCTTGAAGCTACCAAAATAAAATTTTGTTCTTAGTTCTCCATGTAGCTATCCTATTTTTGGGCTATATATATATATATATATATATATATATATATATATATATATATATATATATATATATATATATATATATATATATATGTATGTATATATGTATGTATGTATGTGTGTGTGTCAGTATAAATGTGTATATATGTGTACATATATAAATAAACATATATATACATATATACATATATATATATATATATATATATATATATATATATATATATATATATATATATATATATGTATATGAATGACAAAAGAGTGAGGATTCGATTCCAACCTTATTCGCCACCTTCCTGTTAACAACTACCATCTGCATCAGGGAAATACCGAAATACACTAGAAGTGCCCAACGTGGAAACGGTCGTTTCCCTTTGTTAGGGAATGGCCTTCGACTCTGTATGTGGTAACAAATGGAGAGGTAAATGAATAGACAAAGGGACTGGTCTAAACCCTGAAAGAGTTATAGTGAGCGTAAGCTTCGCAAAACAAAGCCAATGTACTGTACTGTCATTTTAATTATAATGCAGTTGTTTTCATTGAATAAGGAAAAAATTATAAAATATAAATGAAGCTAATGTCACTGGTATAATTCCAGGAGATCTAAGCAATAAGGTATGGTAAAATATATGACTTGTGTAAGAGAAATATAAAATAGTATAAGAAAATCAAGTTATAAGTATTTTTCTAGAAGTAAATCTCAAAGAAAAAAACACACTCCACTGTGTGTTCAAACCCAGAAAAGTACCGAATGCTTTCAAACTAAAACATATACGATTTCAGATTTGTTTTTGCGTTTAATGGAATTAATGGTTTGGGACATACGTGGTGATTATACTCCTGCCAAACTTTTATTTTTAAATATAAGAAAATTGAAGTAATGGAATAATGTTCATCTTGTAATACTAGAAGTTTGTTGATACTTTGTTCTTTAAAGTAACTCATATTAACAAAAACCAATGAAAGGTATATAAATGTGAAAAATAAGATGTACTGAAAGAAAAATAGAAGGGGGAAATTTTAAAATGTTTGAAATTACTTCAGTTATCCATTCATTTTAAGGTCAGTACTTATAATTGATGTTTTTTTTAATTAATGGTGCATCTTACGAAAACAATTAGCATGAAAATCTCTCTCTCTCTCTCTCTCTCTCTCTCTCTCTCTCTCTCTCTCTCTCTCCAACACACAAAGCACAGAGTAAGCAACCAGAATCGTCCACTCCATTAATTAACGAGTATTGGTTACCCTTTGACTTTGGACTGGTTGTTTATACACAATACAGAGCTTTTCCCATTTTCCTGAAGGAGGCCAATTAGGATTCTGTCTTCTTTTTCTTGTTTCTTTTTGGTGGCTTTAATGAAGATGCGATTTTGATTTTGATGTTCTAAAATTCAGTCTGTCCATCCGACCACTGACAGGGACAGTTTCGGTCATTTAGCGCTAAAGGCGTGGGAAGAGGGAGCTAAAGTGTTTGGACAGCAAGAAATCCATCCGAAAATAAAGGGGATAATACACAAGGGTGTCAAGAAGAACTGGGAGAAAACCTCACATTTTCACTAAGAATCAATAGCTGAGAGGTTGGGCAGCAAGACTGAAGAGAGGCATCATTGAGTGGGGTGAAGGGAAAAAATACGGTGTAGCTAGGACCGAAGGGAGGCTGCAAACCCTTTAGTAATGCTTACAGTGCACCACGTGACAGGGAAGAATATGACAGTACAAGTGCGTTATCAAAGCAATATTGGATCTTGAACTAAATCGCAAATTGTGTATCTATCTTATCTGCCCATAAGTAGATTTAAATATATTTTTTTAAATTGTTGAATATCTTAAATTTATTGACAGTAGTTTAGAAGTAATAAACACTTCTTAAAAGAATAATTTTGATGGTTAAGGTGATAATGGACACATCATCCTGGCCTAAACTCTGATGAGGTTTAAGGACCTACTAATGAAGATGAACATCTGAGCACGATGATCCTGTTGATGAACGTAATTGCTAATCAAGTAAAAGCTCTTCGGATTTCCGGAGAGAGCAGTTGTTTGTTTTAAACATATTTGAAAATATCTAATTCATCTTTCCAACTATGATAAAATGTTTAATAAATTTACATAATATTTATGTATTTCTCGCATTCTTTTCACCTTTTTCAGCTCATCAGCCTCTGTTGATTTCGTTTAGTTTTATGTTGTAAAATAAAACCCATTTTCGTCAAAATAAAAATATTCTGAACAATCTCTTGGCTAGAAATAACAGGCACTGCTCATGACACACCTGTTCCCTTCTATTTCAGCAGGAGAGTCAAGGCCTGCTAGCAGTGAGCCTGAAGCGAAATAGTTTTTAAAGGGTCACTTACTTGACAGGCCAGCAAGAAGGTTAGTCTTGTCTCTGATGTGGTCTGTGCAGGTCATTTTTAGGAAATCTCGCGGAAAATGCGTTAAAAGCAGTAATCCTTGTTGCGGGTTAGTTGAGCCACAGGGAAAACTGTGGTGGAAAATAACAATTTTTTTCTTTTACAATTTGCATAGAAATCATTCCTTCGCATAATTGTAATAAAAAGTTGCAGTAGGTAACGAGATTGATGATTAAAGGAGTCAATTTCGTAAAGAGTGGAGTTGGTCGAAAATTGTTTTTATGAACAGAAAGACCGACAAAGGTTAAGATAAACAGAAATATGATTTTGACGAAATTTAGTAAGTCCAAAAATAAATGAGGGAATGGCAGAAAGAATGAGAGCCCGAAGTGGAACGGCACTCTTAAAAGACCAGAAATACGAAAAAGGAGAAGAAAGACGTTTAACTGAACGTGGAACACAATGCTTTCTTCTTCACCCGGTTTTGATCACCCGCATAGAGATCGATAGACAAAATTTGCTTCCTGTGCTTTTCACAAGCAGACAACAAAAAAACTTAGTCTGAAAGACCTTCCTTCCACAAATGCCGCCTTCCCCCGCCACACATATGACCTAATACCTCTTCAAAAGTTTGCTAACTTGGATCCATAGATCAGTTTTTTATAACTCATTGATGTATAGAAAACTAGGCTAAGTAATTGTTGATGACTTGCCAGAAAATAAGGAATGAATAAATCTATCCCAGTGTGTGTGTGTGTGTGTATATATATATATATATATATATATATATATATATATATATATATATATATATATATATATATATATATATATATATATATATATATATATATATATAAGAAAAAATTGCCTGTAGAACATATGGATAGATGTTAGAATGCGCTCTTACAGTTTAGAGACAAGTAAGAACAATTCGTATCCAGGAACGAACATGGGAAAAAGTATTGTTATTCTAGTGGCTGAAAAAAACAGATGATTAAATGAGCATCAGGCCTTCTGGAAGGAATAAACATTTTCTCTCTAAAATAAATGTTGAATAACCGAATACAGCTTTCCACTAAGTCTTACGGGTTGGTCAACGGTGGATGGAGGAAATTGAATATATGTTTGTTTGAGGGTAACGTAGACAAAGAGCGATTTCTGGCAAAGCCGCCCTAATGGTTCCAGTTCAAGAACGCGACCTACATTTCCATATACTGTAGACACATGCATATGTCTATATGCTTATATTAATATTATATATATACATATATATACATATATGTATATATATATGCAACTACTGTACTTATAAGTATATGTAATAGGTTTTGCCTAATTTTTCCCTTTCTACAAATGATATTCATTTTTGTTTTGCTCTTAAAAACAACTGTAATGAAAATCTGCGTTTGATATTTTTTTTAGAGTTCTTTAAGAACTGATATAAAGTTAAAGGCATCTGTGACATCATGGATATATATGCGGTACAGCATTACATGGCCTAAAAATATTATGTTTAGTTTCAGATGGAAAATTTTGATGAGAGAGTAAGAGATACTAATAATAATAACATTAAGGTCAATATATTTCTCAGTGTGATACTAATTTCCCTTTACTTCCTCTTACTTCTTCCTAATGAACACCCTAATATTCTTTGGGAGCTTGAATTCCAAGTCAGTGGCCCTTGTGGCCTTGTTCCATATGAATGGGTTTCATCTACTGAATAATAATAATAATAATAATAATAATAATAATAATAATAAATAAGTTTCTTTTAATTAGCTCTTTATGTCTTGTAATTATACCGTTAAACCCGTTTCCTTGACACTTCTTCCTACCCTCCAGTTACCGTCTCTCTCGCTCTCCTTTTCAAAAGGGCTGACACGAGCAGTCTTTGTGATAATAGAGAGGCTGAAGCGGGACTGTTCATTTTAATGAGATCCATAAATGGTGCCATTACTCTCATACTTGACGCTGGAAGCTCTTGGGTACCGCTTGATGTTGAGGCAGTTTTACTTTATTATTATTATTATTATTATTATTATTATTATTATTATTATTATTATTAATTGTAAATGGAAAGCAGACATCTATTATTCACAAAGCCCTTTATGCCTAAATCACATATTCCATTCCACAAAGCCCTTGTACAGGAAAATGACTAATCTCAAGCGGAATTTATCTTTATGAGTTTATGGAAGACCGTTAAAATACGGATATTGCCTCATTTTCTATGAATTCCTCCTAAGGTTTTTTTTTTCTTTATAAACGTAGCTATTTTCCTAACATTTCTGTAAAAATCCAACGGTAGCTTAGTAAGAGAATCTCTTGACACCTGTTTGTACGTATCCGTTGGCTTGAGTAATTCATGTTTGTCTCTGATAACGATTTTACCACCTTCGTTCGAGTTTGTTATTACGACGTTCAAACTTCCAGAGGAACCAGTGACCTATATTCAGGTCTTAATACAGTTAACAAACTAAGTTTTTAGCAAAATTTTTCAATTTACGGTGACCACCTTTGATGTATCGTAATAGGTGTGCGAATTTCACTTCGAGTAAGTTCTCGTATATTATCCGGATCACGATTGATGTCAGAATTTTTTACGCAAAAATGAGAGAGAGAGAGAGAGAGAGAGAGAGAGAGAGAGAGAGAGAGAGAGTTGCCGTCCTAAAGAAAGAGGTCTGATGACAAGCGATATGATCAAAAACTCCCCAGGCATCAAGACCATTCCGGATCACCAAATTTTTGGGTCCGGAGAAGTTTTGCAAAGAGAAGTCGGGGAGAGCGAGTTGGATCTGGAATTCGTCTTATCATTTCTGTTCTTCTGGTGGTGGCTGTTTTGATGAGTGATATTAATTTTTAGTCGACTACTTAAAATGATTAAGTATCCTTTTTTTTTTTATTCAAGCTGTTTCGCCTAAGGGTTTTCTTTGAAATGTATTGAGATTTGATGTTACAACACTACAGATACAGGTAGTGTTTTTCTACCTTTGTACCCAAGAAACTGGCTGCACTAATTGGGCGCATGGTACCTGGAGGCGTTTGTGTTGCGACAGATATATATATATATATATATATATATATATATATATATATGTATATATATATATATATATATATATATATATATATATATATATATATATATATATATATATATATATATATATGTGTGTGTGTGTGTGTGTGTTTATGTGTGTATGTATGTATGTATGTAAGTGTGTATATATCTTTGTAAATTTGCTGTTAATTGCGATGTGTTTATCTCATTTTTTTAACATAATGAAAAAGTGTTTGGAGATGGAAAAAGAAGATTTACATTTTATTAATAACTGAAACTTGACTGATTTCTTTTTTTTTCATTCATTTTAAATTAAAGTGATGAAAATACAGATCTCTTTCGCAAATGTGATTCTCGTAATAATGATTCACGTTCCCTTAAATTGGTTCATTGCGCATGGTATTACTTCTTGTTCAGGATTTTTCTATATATATATATATATTATATATATATATATATATATATATTATATATATATATTTTTCTATATATATATATATATATATATATATATATATATATATATATATATATATATATATATATATATATATATAATAGAAATCAACAATTAAAACACCCATCAAATAGGTACCAACTACAACTATGTTAAGACATTCAGTTTACAAATGAATCAGTGACAAAACAACAGCTGAAATAACAATAATAGTAGAAAAATAAGTAACAACAATTGTTATCCTTCTGGTGTTTGCTTCGGGAGTCGCCACTTTAAGCGCTTTTCTTTTTCCTGTTATTTATGTTCATTGCTTCCTCGGCATTCCTAATGGCACTGTAATGCAATGATATTTTCTCAAGTATTAACTTTTTAATGCATGCCGCTGCTTGGTTATGTAGTTAGTCTTGCAAGAGAGAGAGAGTATTTTTCACATTTAAAATATTTAGATAAAGTGTCATGTTACTGAAAACTTGCTTTATAGGCAGCAGTACTAAAGAGATAGTCTTGCTATTTTACTTTCTGGATAGTAGGCGTTTCTAGCACGAGTTTATACCTTCGTCTTTTATCAATTCTGATATTAAGGTAACAAAAAATGTAAGACTGAAAATTGTTTCTTTCATGTGACATAAAGATTTTGTTTTCCGAGACAAATCTTTACATCCATGATGTAAAGAATTGTTAAGATTTTATTACAGAAAGATTTCCAGAAATTTTATTGTTTCTTTCTGCAATGAACCTTAACAGTTGTTGTTGACATCTGATGTTCTGACCATCAATGTTTACTTTTATCTTGCTTATGAATAAGAAAGCTTTCATTCATCGATGTTTGCGTCGTTAGCATTGTTGATGGGGAAAGAGCTGGGTTCATAAATGCCTGCAGTTTAGTTGAATGTCTTTGTCTGTATTGGAATCTTACAGTACAGTGAGTCTACTCTAATTGTTTTGTTTCTTTTTTGTTTCTAGATAATTAGAACTATCTAAACCTTTAAAGGTCGATAACAAATGTTTTCTAATATTTGTTAGTCTGTCTCTGTGTCTGTTTCTGTCATGGTAGATATTTCGTCAAGAATTCTTGGGGCTACTTTAATTTCAACGTCACTGGCTTAAAGGATACCTGTCTTTACCAGTATCATACAACTTATTTTTTTTTATTAGATATACTCTCTTGTCTCATCTTGTGCATTATTTAACTTCAGTGTGTACGCCTAAATGCTTAGCCCATTTCTCTTTCCTCTCAGCGTTTTATTTTACATCTAACCTTAGCTTTTGTTTATTCGTTATTGTGTCCAGTGTCCCATCTGGCATTAGAGATTTCCACCTTGTTACACCCTATGTCTCAATACTTCTTTTCTAGCGGAATGATAGAAAAGCAGAATGATAGACGTTCCTAAAGTTGATCAAAACCTCAAAGCGAAAGCCTTTCGACGTTCATCTTCAAGAAGCGTTATTGTATTAAACCTAGATACTCATAACTATTCTGTTGGGTGCTTGTCACCTCTTCTGTATTGTAGCAATAACAATTTATCGATTACCGCTGATATTTGCTTCTCTATCTCATTTTTTCTCATTAATTGCTATTTTGTTTATGTGGTTTCTGTCACTCATCTAGAGATGTATTTAAGGATGTCCTTGTGTACCCCAGTTACCAGATTATTTGCACAGCAAAACATAAACTACACCTGGTTTGTCATTGAAATTTCTCAAAGGCCAAGGTTACCCATTACATCCACCACGCCCCCATTGCTTTTATCAGCTTTTTCATTCATACCGCCAACAAAAAGTTAAGTATACCTTAGTTTAACCAGACCACTGAGCTGATTAACAGCCTCCTAGGGCTGGCCCGAAAAATTAGATTTATTTTGCGTGGCTAAGAATCAATTGGTTACCTAGCAACGGGACTTACAGCTTATTGTGGAATCCGAATTACATTATATCGAGAAATGAATTTCTATCACCAGAAATAAATTCCTCTAATTCTTCATTGGCCGGTCGGAGAATCGAACGCGGGGCCAGTAGAGTGCTAGCTGAGAATGGTACCCACCCGTCCAGTGAGGAACCACCACCAACAACATTTTTCATCTACCTCTCTGGTATTTCCTCTATAGCTTTTTGCAGTTCTTTCTAAAATTCCTCAGTTATATTTCAGAGACTCCATTTGTTATTGCATGGCAGAGTATAATACATATAAGTATAATTCATATATTGCGCTTTTTTTTATAATCTTACTTGCTGTAATTTACTGCCTACTTGTCTCATGTCATTCAGAGCCATTTCTGCAATGGTCTTAAATCATGCTAACTCCTTCTCTACCAATTCCATAAGCTCTGCCTGAATTAATAAACACATTATCCCCATACAATCTCCCTTCTATCATCTCTTTGGCTAAACAGCTCTCCAATTTAATTCATGTACGTACATCTCACTTTCCTGTTTTAAAATTATCCTTTGCATTTATAAACCTTGAGATTCTGCACATTCTCATATTACCTGGCAGGAGTCTTTTACTTAGTATAAAATGATCTTTCGGTTAAAAAATACTAGTTTTCATAAAACCTTTAGGAAGATAATTATTGTAGATTTGAAAGCGCAAGAGGGCAAATAATAGAACAGTTTTTAGAAACCAAAGAGGCATTTTTAGCCTATTCTTGAGTGCTTGTATTGAAATTCATTTCAAATAAAAGAATCCGTTCTCTCTCACTTGGGCCACAAAGAGAACATTTTAAGCCAGGTTTTCTTCAAGAGATTTCCTCAGGGAATATGCTTCAAGATGACATGCTTCCAGGATAATCAGAAACATCTTTCTGAATAGCTTTTTGATTTGGACATTCATGTGTCACATTTTTTTATTTTGCTTTCGGAAAACATCAAGGAGGTGATAAGCAAATTAATTTGTTTTTGCTTTTGTATTATTTCACAGTAAGATCTCAAAAGGCACTTTGCCCTCCAGTATAAGTAGTTAAAACACAGAAAATGATATATTTTAAGGTTCAAGTCCATTCGAAATTTAATAAGTCCTATTAGCAATTTTGAAGAAACTTTAATTTCATCAGAGTGAGTCTTGGTTATAAGTTATCAGTTACTTAGAATACCTTATTGAAGACCATTTTTAAACATTCCATGTTAAGAGGCTTAGTCCCATTTTGTGGTTGGCATGATAGCAGTTCCCATGGAGGTTTGAAGCATTGCAACTGAATGGTCAAAACAGTTTTGTCTTATTTTGTTATAATAAAACTTAAATGTGTTTTGTTTGGTACAAGCTATATGTGCGTCAGTACCGCTGATCCCCATCCCCCCCTTTTTTTAGAAATAAGATCATAAAGGCAGGAAGGGCAATGATGAGCAGAAATTAGCCCGGCTCATCAAACAACCCAAATAAAGTTTAACCAGAATTGACTGATTTTCAGTTACTACGAATATCAAATTTTACAGGCTTTTGGAAACCTGCTGCGATTTTTTAACGTTGAAGCCCAAAATAAATTTGCTTTTTATTTTTCGAAAAAAAAAAAAATCGGAACTTTTACATGCCAAAGAAAAATCAATTCTCAAATATTTGTCTAATTTCATGGCGTACATATAAAATTGGTAAGTGGGTGAGGAATAATTATTGTATTTTATCAATACAATCCAGTGACGTAGATCATTACCGGTATCCTTTTCACTGAAATTCGCTCTCATGTCGGTGAAGGTCATAAATCTGCCAATTTTTGGGTTCAGCGTTAGCCTTTATTGCAGAGAAACAAACGCATCAATGCCGAAACAGATAACATCATTTGATTAATGTTTTCCGCTGCTGCTGATGCTGCCATTTTTACGGAATTTACAATACAACCAACGACTGTAACGGCTGGGGCGCCACTGACATGATCCGTTCGCGTATAAGTTTCTACAGCTAATGTTGCGCTTGGTATTATTAGGACGCCTCTTTTTCTTTTTGATGCTTATGTGGGCTGCTTTCTTGTCGATCCTGATGGGATTCTAGCTGCTAAAGACTCACTTTTATTAGGTAGCTTTTGTTCTCTTGTATGTGTCCGTAAGAGAAAACGATGGGCGAAAATTCCTCTCGCCATTCATAATGGACATGCATAAAACGACATTTGAGCATGAGAAAAATTCATTTTCTAAACGTGCATTGTGTTTTAGTGGAATATTCTAGTGTGACGATTGAAAAAAAATTGAAGATTTCTGATTATACTTTTCATAAAAATGAGGTTCTGTGGTAAAGAGCTGAAACAACAGTCATATTACTTCTTTTATTTATTTATTTATTTATTTATTTTTTGCCATAACTAGCATTGTGTACGAGGGTATCTTCATTGCTGCCGTTAGTCAGCATAAGCAAAATGGAATGAAAAACAGATTTCTCTTACAACCATAGCTTCTAAGGGCCACGCAAGCGTTCAATCTATATGACAATTAATTGGAGTTTAAATAGTACTTTCGTACCTGAGGTTTATTCCGGGCAGGCGACTGGCACCTAACATATCACCGACTTTTATCCAAATTCTCGACCCAGCAGTGAGTGAATTGTTATCATTTCATTCAACTTGCCCCTTCGCCGTGAAATATGATGGAAATGAACACATGGGAACGTGTTTCACCGAGATAAATTTGTAACTCTCACTGGAACTGAACCCCGGTCTTTCAAGTGATAGAAGACAGCCCAGGGCGTTAGCAAGTTGTCTCCATATGTCACAAAAGAAGTTGGAACCCAAGGTTTTAGCCGGGCAGGCGCCTAGCTCCTGAGACACCAGGGAATTTTACCCAAATTTCCCGACCCAGAAGCGAGTGAATTGCTAACATTTCATTCTGCTTGACCCTTCACCATGAGATATGATGGAAATGAAAACATCTCACGGTGATTGGGTAGGTCGAATGAATGGTTAGCAATTCACTCGCTGCTGGGTCGGCAAGTTGGGTAAAATTTGCCCGTATGTTAGGCGCTAGGCGCCTGCCAGGGAAAAATCTCAGATGCAAGGTATTTACATTCCACCTTCTTTCATGACTAGTGCGAATGAATTGCTAATGCCCTGGACTCTCACTTGGAAGACCAGGGTTCGTTCCCAACGTGAATCAGAAAAAATATATATTGCATATGTATGTATGTATATATATATATATATATATATATATATATATATATATGTAATATATATATATATATATATATATATGTAATGTATATATATATATATATATATATATATATATATATATATATATATATATATATATATATATATATATATATATATATATATATATATATATATATATATATATATATATATATATATATATATATATATATATATATATATATATATATGTGTGTGTGTGTGTGTGTGTGTGTGTGTGTGTGTATGTATGTATGGTAGCCCTCCTCTCCTTTCTCATGTATTGCCCACATTATGTTTTCTTTTTTTTTATGTTCGACTGACTGGTGCTACGGTTGCTTTTTAAGTCAGTATGTATTTGGAATGAATGAAAGTTATTCGAAATTCACTGGAAAAGTTCTTGGTCTCAACCAAAACAATAGTAATTACATACGAGTTCTTTTAAAACTACATGTTAGAAGAAAAGATTCTCAATACAGAAATGAATTTTTGAAAAGTTCCTGTAAATGAGTTTATATCCCGAAAAAAATTTCTTGCCGATCCCATTTCTGTCTTACCATTGCAAATTTGGCGTCTGTTCTCATGTTGAACAGGCAGCATTGAAGGTGATCCACTATATGGATGTCTAGAAAACTCTACCACCGATAAACAATGGCTATTATTTTCTCAGAATTTTAGACGACAGACAATATTGAACAGCCATAAAATAAAAATGAAAGTAGTAGTAGTAGTAGTAGTAGTAGTAGTAGTAGTAGTAGTAGTAGTAAAGTGTACAGAATGATAATCCTATCCACACATACACACACACGCACACACCAATTGGTAGGAGGTGAAGTAGCCAACTGTGGCTTTAAATTGTTGCATTATGCCCATAATGCACGTGATCTGGCACAGTCTTACTTTGTTCTGCTTCTTAAATTCAGATCAAACGTGTGCATTCGATTCCCGGCTACATCATTCTTCTAAGAGAGGCGGCCACTGCATATGCACAGGTGGACTAGGAAATGAAGTCTGGAGAAACCATGGTAGAAATAATATACAAAATAATGTTTCCTCATTGATGTTAGATTGGAGACCAGCAACTTCTGAGTAAACCTCTTTGAAAAGTGATGAAGGCTAACTTTTTCTATAACATTTTTCACGGTGGTTAGTCGTAAAGCAAAATGCTTATTGGGGTTCAGTTTTCTGTTTTCTTTTTTTTAACTTACTTCATTTAAGGAGCGCTAAAAAAAAGTCGATCTGTCAAAGGGTGATTGAGATCCAGAACCAAATCAGTTTTCCATGATTATTATGAGCTTTCATTTTCCCTTGTCCCCTGCCCTTTTCTTTTTTATATCTGGCCAGCGTTCTCTGTAAAGAAGAAAAAATAGGCATTTCAATTGTAGAATGGAGTTGGGGTTTTAAATCCTTAACTGCTTCGAACTGGCTGAAAAATTAAACGGCCCTGGAATGTTGGTAATCGTTTCGCGTTATCCCACCAATTGTCGAGTCCAATATTTTTCCAGGCTTTTGGGGAAAAAGGACGTTTGATTTTGTGTATGGTCTGACATCATTTGTCTGACTTTTTTACATGATTCGTATTAATGTTGTTTCTCTTGATTAAACTTGTTATATATATCACTTGCTGTTGTTTTTAAAATGCTGGTTGCAGAGATTGCTATGCATCAGTAGTAGCGGTCAAATATATTTCAGTCTTAGTGGTAAACGAGAAATTTTACTTCTTATGATAATAGTTTAGCCGTCCTTTTTACTGAAACGTTTTGTTATCTGTATGTGTCATCTTTAAATGCATGATATTATCCATTTTTTTAGCGTTAAAAGTTATTTTTATTTATGCCATGTATATGTAAATATGATGAATATTTTATGAGGGTCAAAAAAGTAATATATGCTGCGAAAACCTCCTCCTGACAGAAACAGTACTGACTACAGAAATATGGTACATTCATGTATGGCTTCCGGCCAATGAAGAATTAGAGGAATTTATTTCTGGTGATAGAAATTCATTTCCCGTCATAATGTGGTTGATTACATTGTAGGTTCCGTTGCTAGGTAACCAGTTGGTTCTTAGCCACTAAAATAAATCTAATCCTTCAGGCCAAAAGCTGTTAATGTTGAATGATTTGGCTTACTGAAAGAATGTTGAATGAAAGTTTTTGAAATGAAACCATAATCCATACAAAAATTTTATAACATATCTTTCTACTTTCCTTACTACACGTAAGTTGTTTCAGACAATGCATATACAAGAATGGAAGAACAAAGACATCATTTTGCCCAAAGTGGAGAACATCATTGTTTCACTAATGTAGAATTTGAGTCTTTTAGAAAGTAGTTTTTTTTTTTTTTTTTTTTTTTGAAGTATTACTGAACACTGCATAATTTTACTAACACAAGAGGGGACACGTAAATTTCAAAGTGCCCTTCTGTACATGAAGACTAGGGACCGATTTATCTAGTTTGGGTTTTAAATTTCAAATGTTCTTCCCTTTTATGCTATATGACAAATAGTGCGTTATATTAATCTACAGATTCAGTTACATAATTTTGTAGAAATAATTGCAATTTACGAGCTAAAGAGTTTTTCACTTTCATCAGTAATTTTATTTATTTTATTTGTTCTTCCAAGTATACCTTCCGCTTTCTCAAAGTAACCGTACTTATATAATTACCTACTTACCTTTCCATCTCCAATACTGCTTCCTTCTTTCCATGGCCGTACAACTTCAAGATAAATTGTTATATAACCTCTATCGGCTTCGACTTTAACATTAAAACTGACAATCAAAATTAATTCATGATACCGGTAAAAGTCCCTATCCATGCAGTTCCTTACTGGATGCAAACGAATTTCCAAATGCGTTTTCCTATCAGATTTCTTCATCTGCAGCAATATGTTCCGCTAATTATACGTATTGCTTCAAAGCCATTGTTGATATACGTATTATATCTGGTATTTTTATCTTAGGAGAGAGAGAGAGAGAGAGAGAGAGAGAGAGAGAGAGAGAGACAAAGCTTCGTAAATCCAGTGTTAAACTTTGTGTAAAGCAATATGATATATATATATTTTACAGAATGGAGAATTTCACGACCGTTGAAAATCATGGTTGGCGGGGGATGGAGTATGAGTTGCTTAAAGTAACAACTTCAGAAATTATAACTCTGTAAGTTACTCTAGCAAATAGATTTGTCATTCATATGTTGTTTCTGGATATAATTGCATTCATTTTGCTCACCTGTTTCCCAGATATCCTCTTATGCCCTTTATATAATTGTCAATAATTGTGCTCACCTGCCTCACTTATCAGAAGGACGAAGAAAAATCAGACAGTTAAATCGAAAACAGATTTCTTCAGTTAGGTAATGAAATATAAACAATACTTCTTTTTGCCCATAAATGTAGTGACAGTGTTGCCTGTAACGTAAACTGCAGTGCCGTTATTCTTTTGTTTTAATTTTTTTTCTCTTTTTGTCAGACAGTTCTTTTCGCTTACATTGATGAAAATGGATTTTACCCGCTTTTCTATTCAGAATTTTCAGAAATTTCCTTTTATTTGAGAAAAATTAACTTCATTTTGTTTCCAGGAGTGATATTTTTTATATTTTCGTCGCTAATGGAAATGAGAACTCCCAGTCACGCAAAAGTTTATCCAGATCATGATCAAATGTCTGAGACTGATCTTCAAATAAACTAGCCAAAAAAACTTCTCTTATTAATATCTTGTTTTGTTTATTTATGATATATGGATATATGTAAAAACACTTTTACACACACACACACACACAAAATATATATATATATATATATATATATATATATATATATATATATATATATATATATATATATATATATATATATATATATATATATATATCTGTGTGTGTGTGTGTGTGTGTGTGTGTGGTGTGTGTGTGTATTTATATATATCAGAAATAAACATAACAAAATATTAATGAGAAGTTTTTTTAGACTAACTCATTTGAAGATCAGTCTCAGACATTTGATCATGACCTGGACTTTATCACTTATACAATTATCTGTGCATTAATGCAATTGCTGATAAGACCACATTGAAAATGGATGATATCTAGCGCAGATATTTATTGAATAAAAGTTACACATTTCCAGGACTTGACGAGGACTATTAGTCTTGGGAGCTTGTAATTTTTATTGAATAAATATCTCCGCTAGATATATATATATATATATATATATATATATATATATATATATATATATATATATATATATATATATATATATATATATATATATATATATATATAAACAAAAGTATGTTTATAAATCATAAATCGTATAATATAAAATCATATATTAAAGTTCTTTAATTCTCACGCAAAATTCTGTTTAACCCTAATTTCTCAGTAGAGCATAAGTAAGATGATCATTCAACAAACTCAAATATTTCAATCCTATTTAAGAAAGTCTGTAGCATGCGCTTGATAGCGCGTTCAGGAATTTCAAAAGTAAAAGTGCAGCATTGTCCGGCTCTCTCTCTCTCTCTCTCTCTCTCTCTCTCTCTCTCTCTCTCTCTCTCTCTCTCTCTCTCTCTCTCTCTCCACCCCCCCCCCTCTTGTCTTGATTTAATGAAGGAACTTACATTTCCTTCGTTAATGAATGGATATAATGTTTTGCTTAATCCATCTGTTTACGAATTTTATTCCGAATATAACTGAAATTGATAAACATTATTTTAAATCATTCATGACTGTCTCTTCAAAAAGAACAACATTCTTTAATCAAAATTTCCGTACAGCAAATATCTTATCGATTAAGTTGGCGTTTATGAATTCCTTAGTAAAGATAAAAGCATATACCGTATGCTGTTGAGAGAATATCTGCGAAACTGCCGATTGACGTTAATCCGTATATTTTTAAAATAGCTGTAAATATCTGATGATCTCCGTAGGGGGGAGGTTCCCGGCAGTGCACCTCATACGGTGCACTGTACGCATTACTTAAGGCTCTTTGCAGCGTGCCTTCGGCCCCTAGCTGCAGCCCCTTTCGTTCCCTTTACTGTACCTCCTTTCATATTCTCTTTCTGCCATCTTACTTTCCGCCCTCTCCTAACAATTGATTCATAGTGCAACTGCTTTGAGGTTTTCCTCCTGTTACGCCTTTCAAACCTTTTATTGTCAATTTCCGTTTCAGCACTGAATGACCTCGTAGGCCCCAGTGCTTAGCCTTTCGCCTAAATTCTATATTTAATTCAGTGTCTTATGGTGCATTTTTCATTCTTTTTTTTTAATTAAGGAAGGGCTTCATGTATTAAAAGAACTATATTATTTTCGGAATACTGACTGTAATATTTGACCAATTTTGTTAGCGTTAACTCATATGGTAAAAAAATTATCAAACATGGTGTTCCTGCATAATATGGAATTCAAGAATAGGTAAGATATGCACTTGATCATTTTTCTGTGACATCGCTATAAATTAAGGTACATACTCATTCATATATATATATATATATATATATATATATATATATATATATATATATATATATATATGTGTGTGTGTGTGTGTGTGTGTATGTGTACTATATATATATATATATATATATATATATATATATATATATATATATATATATATATATATATATATATATATATATACACATACATACACACACACACTCTGAATAAGGTGTAATTACAGGACCGGTTACAAATACATCATAATTATCTTGAGTAATATCAAAACCCAGACGCTTAATCGCTTTGCTGCTTAAAACAATATGGTGTGAACATAATAAATTACAGTTATTTATGCTAAGGTAATTTCATTCTCGGGGAAGCGAAAGGAAAATTTACGACTTAAGCCGACTTAGTTAGGATACATTAATTAACTCTTTACAGCGACTTTTATAGAAGTCCTGGTTACTGTATTTCATGGAGAAAATTTCAGTGAAAACAATTCATTTTAGAGAACAGCTTCCAAAAAAAAAAAAATAAATAAAAAAAAAAACGCGGTGTAGCAGCATCTGAAATGTTGACAGACTGGAAAGGAAAGATCTGGAGTTGTTGCTCATTTTTTGGGAATATTTTCGTCACCTGTCGCAGTCGTTTGCTTTCGCTTTTCCGCCAGTTGGCTCTTTAACGTTATATTCTGGAACCAGTTTTGTCAAATTACAGACGCGTTGGTTCGCAGTTCTGTTTTGATCATGGCAACCGACCTTTCTCAAATGTGGTTTGGGATTTTATATAATGAATGGTTAGTTCCTTATTTTGAACTTCCGATCTCATTATACTGAGTATGTGTGTGTGTGTGTGTATATATATATATATATATATATATATATATATATATATATATATATATATATATATATATACATGTACATGTACAGTATATATGTATATGTATATATATGTGTATATGTATATATATGTATATATGTATATACACATCTATGTATATGTGTATATTTTGTGTGTGTGTGTAATTGTAATAGCCACAATGCCCTCTTAACTTCTCGAATATATATATATATATATATATATATATATATATATATATATATATATATATATATATATATATATATATATATATATATATATATATATATTGTATCATTTAGTTCTGAATATTCTATACTTTATGTGTGGGATGATAATTAATAACCGAATAACCTGTTTTCTCCTATCATTTATGAACAAACACTTTTTGTGAACCTGAAGTCAATGTGGATGAGATACAGGGGTCACTAACATGTTTAAAGATACAAGGCTGTATGTTCAAATCCAAATTAAAGCTCCCACTAACACTGTGCATAGGTCGGTATCTATGTCACTTCATCAGAGTTACACTCATTAACAACAAATGAAGTAACATGAAAACAAGATTTCCATAAATTAGAAGACTAGAGTGTACATTTGCCCAAATGCTTGAGATTTCAGAAGCATTTGGTGCAGCAGGCATTTGGTGTGGGTGTGGGGTTGTGGGCTTGTTGTATAGCCATAGCTTCGGCCTATTCTCTTCTAGCCTTTTCCAGCTCGAGCTCCTTTCTTTGAGAGCTAGCTCACTCTCCTTGAAGGCTAATTCATGCTGTCTTCTCCATTCTTCTCTTTCATCTTCCAGCCGCCTCTATTCTTCATACCTCCTCTGTTCGGCTTCATAATTCCGCCGTTCCAGTCTTTCTTCCTTCTTTTGCTTAGCCAAGTCATCCACCTGTTCCTTAACTCACTTGGTGAAGTCCAATCCCGTGAGACCTGCCGCCTTCCCCAGCTCCATGAAGGCTCTATGATTATCCATCACCATGGTTCTGGTGGGTAAGGGCGTCTATCCGGGTTGACTGGACGTACTTGGGCAGCGAGGAAATGTCCCTCAGATATAGGGTGACACTTCAGTGGTGTGGCACCTTTTTAATAAGGTGGCTTTGTGGTTGAGTGTGCCGTGTAAAGGCCACACTGGTGGCACTCAGTATCCCCATGAACCAGTGTAACTTATGTAGTCGCAAAAGGACTTTTTTTTTCTTTCTTTGGTGACACTATGGTGCCAGTGCGTTCCTAGGAACAACACTTGGCTTGAGTCCAACCAGTTTGTATTTAAGGGGAAAAATGCACTCTACCCAAGCAGAGTGTAACTAATGAATTAAATAAAACCATTTATTACCCACCTAGTCTCAACAAAAGAAAGAATGCATGGTTCCAGTGAGGGAATTGACATGAGCCTGTTAGTTCCCTTTGGACACAGTAATATTTCCCCTACTTCGGTTATAACGCAACAGAGGATCGTTCTTGTAGATCTCTTGTAAGCAGTTCCCTAGGATATTAAAGGCTATTCCTCTTCCAAACAATGGTACGATCAGGTTTCAAGGCTTGCCTGAGGATTACTTATGATTTACCTCTCCCTAATTCCTACTTACTGCAATGGGAATATCTTATTCAATCTCACTAGGCAACTCTAGTTATGCTTCGTATACTCGACTCCATAATACAGGAAATATGGTTCTACCAGGATCTTTAGTCAGTGGCTAAGGAAGGGGAAAATGAAAAAAAAAAATGGAAGTACAGTGAGAAAAATACCAGCGGGTCGGCGAATACTTGTCATTTCCAGATTTACCTTCATGTAGGCTGCTTGCGTGCTTGCAACGGAAGCTCGGGGACTGGAACAACGTGTAACGTCGGTTTCACTTAGTAAAAGAAAAAAAGGACAAAGGACAAAGTAAGCAAGAGCACAAACGAGTATGTGTGCTCTGTAGGACTGCTGTGTTCTCTCTCTCTCTGACTTTCCTGGGTCGGATCGGGTCGCTGTGTTTTCGCAAACAGTGATCCTTCCATAGCCTGCGGCAGTCTGAAAAATGACAAAACCATCGCTGATACATAGTACAGAGAAAAGTAATGCTTAAGGATACCCTCACTAAAGGGGGCCTGGTGAAAACTTCCCTGTTGGATAGGTCTCTAATACTAACTTATAAGCTGTTAGGAACAGTTAAATTTGAACACAACAACTATCTCCTGCCCGCTCCTCTCTCTACTTTCCACTGAGAAGCTTTTCTTGTCTTTGTTAGGATTATATTCCTACTAAAATAATGCAGAGAGGTCGAACAGCAGAATATTTTATATATGTATATATATATATATATTATATATATATATATATATATATATATATAAAATAATGCATATATATATATATATATATATATATATATATACATATATATATACATATATATATATATATATATATATATATATATATATATATATATATATATATATATATATATATATATATATATATATATATATATATATATATATATATATATATATATATATATAATCTGTTCTGCATTATCATTTCAACCGGTTCTATTAGTTATAAACTTTCTGAATGTCTAGTTGAATTACTATCACCTATTCTGGGTACTATTTCAAATACCCATTTACAAAATTCTGTTGATTTCTGTGCTATACTTTCCCATATTGCATTATCCAGTACTGACAGATTAGCCAGTTTTGATGTGACATCTTTATTTACTAAAGTTCCTATTGATGTCTTACTTCAATATTTATCACAACATCTGGACTTGTATAATCAAGAATTACCCACCTATGTTATTATCAATTTGATATTTGATATCCCTTTGTACAAAAATAATTGTAAATTCACTTTCAATGGTAATTTTTATGAACAAATATTTGGCATGACTATGGGGAACCCTGTTTCGCCACTTTTGTCCGATATTTACATGGAATTCTTTAAGTCTAGACTTATTCCAAGAAATCTATTCTCTAAGGTGTTTTGGGTTAGGTATGTAGACGACTGTTTTTGTATTGTAAAAGAAAATGTAAATAATCCTGATTTCTTACTGTTAGGAACAATAGTTTGCCGATTGTTCCCTTAGTGGGTTGTTGCCTCCTTTTTGTGTTTGTTTTTCTTGCTGGCGAGTTGACGTATGGTGGATGGTGTCAGACTTCGCCAGTCAGGTTCGTAACAACAACAAGTCAGGTTCGTAGCAGTAACGAGCCAGGTTCTGGAGGGCAGAACGACCGATGGTCCAGGGCAGCAGCGAGTCAGTTGGGGTAGCCAGCAGCAGGTATCCGTACCTGAGAGTCAGGTCCTGGCAGCAGAGCAGTGGAGAGTTTCTTGAGGACGAGATGGTTGCCGTGTCGGCTCTGTCATGGTCGTCGTAATTGGAGGAGGACGTCAGTACGTTTCTTGGGGGACGAGATGGTTGCCAATATTACGATCTCGTCTCTCGAGATCAACAGGTTCTTTAAAAAACAAGCAATTGGGCTGAAATGACTGACGAGAGGTGACAAACAAAGGAGAGAGGAGCAGAACAAATACAAAAAATTACCTTAAAATTAATTTATTTACAATATTTACAGTGAGTCAGGTTCAGTTTAGAGTAAACAATAAAATGAACATTACTACAAATGAATTAAACTCTTAGCAGCAGCAATAATCAAAATAAAAAAAGCAAAAAAAGGCAGTGAACATAAAAAATGGCAATCATAAAGATGAGCAGCTCAACAAACATTATAAACAGACAAGCAGACAGAATTAGTAAAATACGTTTTAACAAACATCATTAGAGCAAAATAATAAACTCAAAAGTTTTATAATAAAATATCTTTCAGAGTAAATTACTTCAAAACAGATAGCATAAATAACAGCAACACAAACATCGTGTTAAACACCCATTAGTCCCGCAAAACTCACACTGAAATACTCAGTAACATTAAACACACAATAATGAACTCTTTGACTCAAACATGTTACCTCCAATGAAAAATAAATACGATAACAAGGTTACTCAAAATCATTACAAGATACACTATGATAAAGTTACATCACCAGACGAACTCAATAGAGCCGTCGAAACAGCCCCAAGCTGCTTAACAGGAACACTGCAGGACAACTCCGACAGAGTCGACACGACAACCATCTCGTCCTCAAGCACAGTGCTGACGTCCTCCTCCAGTACCGACGACCACGACAGAGCCGACACGGCAACCATCTCGTCCTCCAAGAAACGTACTGACATCCTCCTCTAATCACGACGACCATGACAGAGCCGACACGGCAACCATCTCGTCCTTAAGAAACTCTCCACTGCTCTGCTGCCAGGACCTGACTCTCAGGTACGGATACCTGCTGCTGCTACCCCAACTGACTCGCTGCTGCCCTGGACCATTGGTCGTTCTGCCCTCCAGAACCTGGCTCGTTACTGCTACGAACCTGACTTGTTGCTGTTACGAACCTGACTGGCGAAGTCTGACACCATCCACCATACGTCAACTCACCAGCAAGAAAAACAAACACAAAAAGGAGGCAACAACCCACTAAGGGAACAATCGGCAAACGATTGTTCCTAACACTTACAAACAATTAATCACCTTGTACCATCCATAAAATTCACAATAGAATATGCAGAAAATAATTATATACCACTCCTGGATTTTAAAGTATATAGGAAACCCACGAAAAATTTGTCATATATTCATGTTTCCAGTATGTATGTTAGAGCTCTTAGAATTTGTAGTCCTGAATTTTTGGAAGACAAGTTTAAAATTACTGATAAAATAGGAGATTCATTATGTTACCCTCCATACTTTTTAGAACTTTGTAAAAATAAAGCAAAAAAGACATTACAATCCAACTAGTGTTAACAAAGAACTTAAGAATATTCTCTGTTTACCATTTCATCCCAATTTCATTTCTGCAGTGCCCATTTAAAAAACTATTGATATTAACTTGGTATTTAAATATAATAATATTTTGAGAGATAAACTTATTAAGAATAGCCCGCCCAATTCAAACAATACTGTATACAAGTAGTCTTCGCAAAGAATGTAATAAGATTTTTATTGATCAAAAATCAAAAGGACTAAAAGTTGAAGCTCCCAACACAAGTATGCCATTTCAAGAGGCTTATCAAATAATGGCATTGTGGATCATTGGCTTAAGACAGGCCATACAATGAAGTGGGATAAGCCAACGACCATCAGAAAAGAAATCTGCTAGAGACTGTGTTCATTGAAGTTCCTTCCACCAGGAATGTTAATCTCCACCCTGGATTATCCCTTGACCCTTTGTCCCTGTCTTTTTTGTTTAAAGAACATGCTGCCCAGATTAACAAGCTGTAACCCCGCCCCCACCTTCTGTTTTTGTATGTAAATCTCTGTCAACTTCTTTTGTATTCAGTGTGAACTTGAAAATGTAGAATAAACTACAGAAAGTACTTGTTCAAAGTCCCGGTTTTCACTCACCTTCCGACGTGGACTTAGTGATATATTAGTGATATTCCCATATATATATATATATATATATATATATATATTGTATATATCTACTGTATATATATATATATATATATATATATATATATATATATATATATATATATATATATATATATATATATATATATATATATATATATATATATATATATATATAAAAGTGAATTGCAAAATGTCCCTTCCTATGAAAATATGTGCCCCTTATATCTCTTTCATTCATGGAATACACTTGTGATAACTAGTGTACAGACTTGTCAGTACAGCATACATCTGCGAGCGTTATTGCTTATGGAAGTGAATATGAAAAATGAATTACTCATAATCTGATACCCCAGCCTTATTCATGGCAAACATATCTGGTTGACATTTCAAAAAAAAAAAAAAAAACTTAACGTCACTTCAGCAAGGTTCACAAAATGCCTCCGGGCTTTGCATTCATTTCATTTATACATTTCATGGCACGGATTGCAGATCGGATCTGTCCAATCCCAGGTATTGATCCTGATAAAATAACGTTGCATTATCAATCGGGAAAATCGCACTGGAAAGATGGTGGATTATTTTACCAATATTTGGGTTAGTGACATTCAAATGGATTTCTTTTTTCTGAAAATTCTGTACAAAAATGGTTTCAGCTGTGGCTACTGAAACCTTATGCTTTTTTATTTTATATTTTATACGTTTTACAACTGTTAAAATACCGATTTTTGTATAGGATGTTTTCCGGAATTATATGATCCTTCCTTTAGAGTATGCAAAAATATAATACTCATTTAATTTTTACTCACGAAGTCTTGATTCTGAAATAATTTAAGAAGAAACTGTTAATTTCTTTCATTTTATCCTTGTATAAAAGGTCAAATAATTGACGCTCTGCTACCAGTGAAAAAAAAAATGCATTACCTTTCCGTAATATCTATATGTGCAAGGATTTCATCACGAACTCACCTCCGCAATTCTTCGTCTGTTATCGTATACTCATAAGAACGGTCTTTCCAGTTTTGCGAGAGTACTGTTCACATAAAAGAATGTTTTGTGGAAAAAGCAGTGAATGTTGTTATCTCCAACTTTTGTCTTCATTTCGGTTAGAAAATCCGTGAAACAGCCAACCGTCCAGGTGGAGTTTTTCGTAAATGCTGCTGTTCACAAGTCAGCCACATTCAAATGAAGTTTATGAAGAATTATTTCTGGCCTTCACCGAGTGAGAACGTCTTCTTAATACGTAGAGTCCGTAAATTTTACTCATTGAATTGTGATGCAGTTGCGACAATAATCGTTGTTAAGTGAAATAATAATACCATATGCAGAATTTATTGAAATTAGATCATAGGTTTGTTACGTTTATCATTCATATCCTAAATGTATATGTACAGTATTAGTAGAAGGCAGTTGTGCAATGGCTGCGTCTAAACTTTACCCGCAATCTTTACAGTTAATCTGTCATCTTTAAACCCTGCACTAAAGAACATTATGCCCTTAATTCATTGAAAAAGAATGTAAGATTGTCGAGCCTCTATAATGTCCAGTTATATATATATATATATATATATATATATATATATATATATATATATATATATATATATATATATATATATATATATATATATATATAATTACGTATTGAGCACATGATGAAACATCCTAATGCAAGTTACATTCAATTCGTGGTTACCTTTTTACAAGAGTATTCGTCTTATAATAGACCGCAAAGCACTCTTCTGAGGCTTCTGCACTTCGAAAGCCAATGGTTATGATTTTTTTTATTCAATAGTTGTTTCCTATTCAGTGCGGAAACTTGTATCGTCACCACTGCTCGAAGACGACCAATGTTACTTATATTATTTTATGTCTGCAGAATATCGCACCTTTCGTTTGGTTTTTAGTTTTCACTTTAGTATAGTGAGCAGCATTGGTCTTGTCAGTAAGAATGACGAACGATTATCATCCAGAAGATCAGATTTATATTTCCGACAACATGATCGGCTACGAATTCCGTGTAACTGTGAAGGAAGCAACCAGATGGAATCCCGACAAGGTGTAATTAACTGTGTTTCCGAATGTTATGAAATTGGCGGTCAGATGAATCCTGTCCCTTGGAAGCTTATCCTGCGCATAGCTGACATTAGATATTTCTTTCATGAAAGGAAGGTGATGAGTTGATTTCAAGAAAGAGTTAGTTATCTAATACACAACTGACCTTTCTCTCTGAAATGATATTTGTAAGGACTGTCTTTGCCTTCTAGAAAATAAGGGTTCGTGACGTTAGTATTTAGTCCCCTCATTTTGTCGTGAAATTTTAAGCCTTTTATCAATATTTCCTCATTTTTCCTCATTGTATTTATTTGAGATCATGCAGGTCTTGCCTTTGTATCAAACTTATGTAAGATCACAACAACAACAACAACAACAATAATAATAATAATAATAATAATAATATAATAGTATTAGTGGTTTATGTTATTCTTAGTGATATATATACAGTATATATATATAGCATAATCTATATATATAGTATATTTATATATATTCTTATATATATATATATATAATATATATATATATGTGTGTGTGTGTGTGTGTGCGAGGGGGAAGAGGCTCAGGATGTTTAACTGGCATCCATGACTCATAACTGACTTAGCATCATCAATTAAAAAGATGAGATGAAAGCAGGAAGGCTTCTGCCTTCTGGAGTTATCCTTTTTAATAGTATGTTTATTTGTTAACTTCTCTTTGCCTTCTGTAATTCCTTCTCATGTTTTTTTTTAATTGGCTCCCTTCAGCAATCAGACATATAACTTGCTTTCCGCCATCTAGTAACAATCAAAGTAAACAGCTTTCAGCGCCATATTTCATTCACGATGGAACATCATAGACTATAGATATTTTTTGGGTGCAAAAATTCATATAGAATAAAAAATAAAAGACTTGTTCACAAAGAGTAATCATATCCTGGCTTATCTATTTCAATCATGCGAAAATTTCAGAATTCCGTAATTCGGCAGCGGGTTTTCACCACAACAGACTAGATTAAGTAGATATCCTATTAAAAGATATTCAAAATTTTTCAGTTTTTCAGCTCCAAAAACAACCGGAAATATTTTTAGCAAAAAAGGGTAATCATAACACAAGGGATGAGAATAATTTTCCAATGTTTTTTTTGTCACATTTAACTACGATTAATAAATTGACCTAATTGGTTGTCCTTTTCTACTTCTAATAGATGACCATTTCCTGTTTCTTTTCTTTCATGAGCTTTTGAACGCTAGATATTATATATTATCTTTGGTATCAATAGTTGGTATAGTTCTTTTAACATCAGTAGGAAGGAGACAGTCCCGTAGGTATGTCTCATTAAAAATAATTGTTGTTTCAGTGGGGTTCAGTTGAACATGAAGCTTCTCTGTTTTAATGACCATTAGCTTTCTTTGGTATAAAACCCTTGGGAAAGTTAAAATAACAAGAAGTGTAACATATTTCAACTAAAACAGATACTCTGTTGTTTTTGAGATGTACCGCTCTAACAAAGAAATACTCTCAAGAAATTGCAAAAGGTACGTTTCTAGACAGCTGTTTGTTGCTGTCAATTTTGAACTTTTTAAGACATTTTGTGTAATATTCTTATCTGTACCTTTCCACAACTATAAAATATCTCCATAACAAAGGATATCAAAGAATATGCTTCCTTTCGTAGAGCAAGGTTATTTGTGACCACTAAAACTTTTGACGAGTCATATTATACGCAGTTATCATTGATCTTACAGAACAAAGGAAAAAATGTGGAATCTGAAACATGGAAAGTTACTGCCAAGGAGATTCACATTACTTTAAGTTAGATGTAAATACACGGCTATTATTTATTTTCTTTAAAGGACGTTGGTTACACAGTTAAGATAATTTCTTCGTAAATGATCTTGTTTCAAGCTAGGCACCTAGAAACGGTATTAAGAGTTAATATTCTTTTTATTTTACTGAAAGTTACATTTGCAACGCAGTACCTAACACGAGTGAAAGAAACGAATTTTAAGTTCGGGCGAAAAAATAGGAGGTAATTTCTGTCGTTTAGATAGAATCCAGTTCAATAAAATGTTTCCTCCGGCACATTTGCAAGTAAATATTAGTTAAACCTTTATATATAAAACAGTTCAAACGTGCATATATTTACAGTGTGTGATATATATATATATATATATATATATATATATATATATATATATATATATATATATATATATATATATATATATATAATGTGTGTGTGTGTGTGTGTGTGTGTGTACATATATAGAACCAAAGTCTAGATTGTACCACTATAATTATACCCTTTCCTCTCTCCTTCCATGAATCGTTTTTGAAAATTTTAGCTACAAACAGATCCGGTAAAACCTATCAGTGATTACCCCCCTCCCTGAGTGCATCGGAAGTGCAATCACTTCCTTTGACCATATTTGATCCATCATCTAGATTTTCCAATTATTTATGGCGTACTCCGTGACTCTCCGGACGCCTATGGTCGAATCAAGAGTCCTGGAATCATTGGGTAGAAGCGCTCACTCTATTTTTTTGTTTTTACTTTTTTTTTATTTTTGCTAGAGCACTTAATATTCTTTAGTCTGCAATGTTGAACCCCCAACATATCGAGTAGTGTTAAGTTTGGCTTAGTACCACTCTAGTTAGTATCTTGAAAAGTATCTGTTGTTACATATTTAAGTAAGACATTATGAAACCAAAAGGAATGGGAGTATTATCAAGTCTAATATCGGTCACAGATGATAAAAATGCCATGTGGAAGCGTCTAGCAACTAGAATTCTGCATTAGCACTAAAAACATTCACAACTGCATTGATTCCATGATACTTTTTTCCAGATAAAGTCTGATGGCAGATAAAAGTAAACATTGATACCGATTCAAATAAACTCCAATAATGAAAAATCGAATATCAGATTTAAGCGATCGTCGCATGCTCAAGATCTGCTTACAAGAAAATCTACCATCTTTATTTTAGATTATTTTTTTTTTCTTTTTTGGATTATATGAAATGGGTGTTTTACGACGGGGAGAAGAGTGTCATTCATTTCTGCTGGAAAGTTGGTATGATAGTCAGAATCTCTGTTTTTGGTTTAGAGAAATTCAAAACTACTGTGCAAATGATGATAAATGGTCATTAACAAGAATCTTTTGCTGAAGGTACATAAAAAGATTAAAAAATTACAGACTTCCAGCGTAATTACACATGTGGTTACCTGTCTTAGCAGAAACGCTCTCTTCCCATTTACTCCATCCATTGCACAAGAAAACGTTCTCATTTCCCCTGTCATAACACCTCCTTTCTTCTTGCAGATCTCTTGGGCGTCTCTCCTCTCCTCCCGATTCCCTTCCTTCCTCTCGAGTGAACGATCCGATGATCCGGATGGAGTGTCAATACCTGTCGAGTCTTTCCGGTGAGGGATCAGCTTTGCGCTTGATCTCAGAAAATGCCTGGTGCTATCTTCTAAAAATCTTTTCCCCCTTGGCTAAATATTCGTTCGGCGCCTTGTGTAAAGCAGTCTTTAGATTTGGTTATTCTAGTGTTAGATTAATGACTCCTGCTGATTAGATATTTGTGATGATGTCTCGCAGGCTGTCGTTCTTAAAGCTAATACTTGTTGAGGGATTTATTTGACTTGCTTAATTTCCAAGCTTCATCTAGCTTTGGTGTTAAGTTTTTACGTTTTTAGATCGTCTCATTATTTTGAGCATCGGCATTTACTAATTATTGCTGTTAAATTTTCATTAGTTAATGAAAGTAAGTAATACTCTCTTAAGTATTTTTTAATTGCAGAAACATTACAGTGTGGCAAAGGCAGTGAGATACTTTTAAAAAGAAAAAATGTAAGCAATGGTAGACTAAATGTTAATTTGGAAATAAGTTTAGATTCATCTGTTGTGAGAAGCTGTTAATACAATATATATGTATATGTATATATAAGCAATGAATGACACCTTTGCTTCTATTTTATGAGTATGAAATGTGGAATATGTCACCTATTCACACGATGACTGTTCTGCATATGATTCACTCGTCTGTTGAAAGTTTCTGTTGTTATTACCTCTTCAGTGTATTGAAAATTACGCAAGGTGGCCCGGTATTGGAAACCTCTAAATTTCCTGGTAATAGCATATCCTAATATTTACAGCAAAATTCTGGTCGATAAATTACCATTACACTGTCTTTGAAATACATATAATCTCATTTTCATTTTCTAGGTGCGACTTATGAACTTATGTTTAAATGTTGCTATGATTTTTGACATGTCCGAAATTGTTCGTCTTTTGCTTTCGATCGTTATGGGTTGAATGAGCGAATCGTCGATGAGTATCTCGAAGGCTCTCTTGTGTCTCCGGAAAGCAGCTTTGCTCTCACTGATTCCTGTCAGTGTCATTAAGACTAAGGTTCCATCTAATCACCACTTTACCCATGTATTGTGCAGAGGTTCGCTGTCATTTACTGTTAATACTGTTTACAGAATTCTATCTTCTGTCATTATTATTAAAGAATAATTAGCGTGATAACTTTTTAAATGATTAACAGTACAAATTTATAGTACATGTTAAGTGAAAGAATTGCTGAACCCCGCTATGGGAATGGCTTTTACCACTGAAATCCTCCGTTAGACTCATTGTATTTGGCGAAGATACATTTTATGGGTCCAAGAGAATGGTAGTAGTTAACTAGTTAGTTAACTAATTCTGTTTCAGAAAGTGTCTGCATTGCTTTTTGTGGCTAATTAAACAACAGCAGTCGGATTAATTTTGAAACTAGAATAACATTGATTGGACATGAAAATATGAAACAAAAACTTTTCTGTATATTATTTATAAAATTACTTAATAACGTGGTACATTTCAAATTTCTCGGTGTTATTTAGAGTTAGCTGTTTTGTTGAAATCACTTTATCTGTATGAAACCATGAATTTAGAATTTCGGACGAATATATTTTAAGGTATTTGTACAAACACACAAATTATATATATATATATATATATATATATATATATATATATATATATATATATATATATATATATATATATATATATATATATATATATATATATATATATATATATATATATATATATACATATATATATATATATATATATATATATATATATATATATATATATATATATATATATATATATATATACATATACATACATACATATATATTATACACATAAGCTATTCCGCAATAGAGGGAATACTGAGCAACAGGTGGCATTGAACGGGCAATAATTATAAAATTGTTTCTAAGGAAGATGATTTGAAAAAATGAGGAATTTGGAGAATCATCCCACCTACAAAAATTTTGCCAAAATAATTTTTATGGGCCTCGTAGATGGAATTCAAAAAACCTATTATGACAGTGAAATGAACACACTTGATGTGTGTTAAGCTAAATAGAGAAATGATTTTAATAAGCGTGAAAGTAAGGTTTTTAGTCGTAACATCTATAGTAATAAAATCCGAGAGGATCTGATCTTGTTTGTCCAACACCGGGTGACAGTAATGGAGACATGACACAGCCACCTACCCACTGCAAACCGGTTTGTCCGCTACGGATGGGTCCGGGGTAGGTAGAGGAGCGGGAGGGTAGGGGAGTCATCCACCCTTCTCCTGCAAACCTGTTTGGCCGCCCCGGGTGGGGGTAAGTGAGTGGGAACATGAATTGGGACATCCACCCTCCTCCTGCAAACCTGCTTGTCCGCCCCAGGTGGGGGCGGGGTTGGTAGAGGATCGGGAGGGTAGGGGAGACAGCAGCCCCGGGTTCCAGCGCGCATAGCGCTCGCCAACAAGCTCGTTAAAAATAATATTGCATGATAAATCTGTCAAGGATTGTTCCAAATCAGTTTCATGCTTTTCATTGGAATATCTCCATTCTAGGACTTGGGAGACATCTCCCTGGAAAAGATTTAAAGGAAATCAGATGTTACCCGTTTTAGGGTGAATTCATTAAGACTAAAATTTTCATGAAGTGGATAGAAGATACAGTCACTTGCAATGATAATGAGCACGTGCTCATTATTATCACACTCTTACTCATTTTCTCTTTCTTTTTCAAGGAATTTCTTGTCGACTGACACAGTATTTGATAACATTAAATTTCTGTGCCATTTTCATTCACTTAGTTTGAATTTTAATTTCCTCCTTTTGAAGGACCTTCTCTCTCTCTCTCTCTCTCTCTCTCTCTCTCTCTCTCTCTCTCTCTTATATATATATATATATATATATATATATATATATATATATATATATATATATATATATATATATATATATATATATATATATATATATATATATATATATATATATATATATATATATATATATATATATATATATATATATATATATATATATATATATATATATATATATATATATATATATATATATATATATATATATATATATATATATATATATATATATATATATATATATATATATATATATATATATATATATATATATATATATATATATATATATATATATATATATATATATATATATAATATATATATATATATATATATGTGTGTATCCTCGTAGAAAAACCAACAAGAGGGGTTTGAAGCCTTATCCTTACTGGGTGAGCAGTGCTAGTATACCTTTAATCGTTTTTTTTATTTCATATGAATTTCCTTATAAAGATCCATTTTTTACATTACTTTGACGTAAATGAAGTAGAAACTTTAATGAACGATGCACCAAACCGCGAATTTTTGTGAATGCCGAGAACCAGAGAAGTTAGCTTTTTATTGTGCATTTTTTTTCACAAACCATTTGTTATTTTGCAGTCCCGCTCTGTGTTCATGTTACATAAGCACACTTTTGGGAAAGTCTGGCTTTGTTATGAAATGGAGCAGGTATTGTTCTCAAATCTTATATTCGTCGGTTGATCCAGTGGGCAGACTGAGCTCAAAGGGAGAGGAGAGGAACGAAGAAACTTTTCAGAAATTCTTCAACGGCTTAGTTCGAGATGTAACTCCATGGGTAATGGTAAATGAATCGGGATCTTTTCATCAGAGAGAGAGAGAGAGAGAGAGAGAGAGAGAGATACAGGAATACTACAAACCTATTTTTCAGTCATTGTCATACTAAATGGAAAAAAATTTATTAGTGTTCATTCTAGCGATAAACAATTTCTTTTGAGCTATTTGAAACGAGTACTGCCATGTTTTCGTTATTCATATTTATATCTTTTGCCCGAAAAGATCATTTCTGGTGTGAGCTCAGGACTGCTTCCCATTCTGAACCATATTTACGACTTGACGACTTTGTACATTGCATATTGAATATTGAAACGTGCACCGTGTAGAACTTAATTTGACATTAATGGCTTTGATCTAACTATAATTTTCTTAGTATATATTCTGGACACTGCTCAGAACAACTAATTTTTCTAGACAGAATTTCGTCACTAAAGGTTTCATAGCGGGCCTGTTGTTACTCTGATATTTGGCAATTTCATCTCCGTGTTGCCGTATGAATGTCTCTGTTATTTGAAAAAGAAAATTATGTTCACATTTTATTCTTGAAAATATTGATTGAAAAATATTAATGTTTTATTTTATAATCACTCATACTAAAGCCTGAACACATGAACAATGGTCATATTACAATTGGTACACTGTTATATCATGAGTAAATGCTTCTGCAATGTGCTATATAGTATAATAGCAGCATCCACTTGACTTAAATATAAAGAACCCCTTTTCCACCTATTTAATTTCAGCTCTCAATAACTTATAGAAAATGAAATAGTCTGCTTGGTTACAATTTAAATTCATCTGAATTTATAGTTCTCTCCTTTTGTTATGTGATTTAGGTGCTCCTGTGCTCTCCTGTTATATTCTGATTATTTTCACTCTTCTTAAACTAACATGCTGGCACTGCTCTTATTTTTGCTTTTACAGTATCTTCTCTCACCTTCACAAGTAGTTGATATCCCATCATTATTTTGGCTAATGTGGTATGCGCATATTAGTAATTAGTCTTCAGGTAACCTATATATATTTACAGCAGTACTAAATATTTAACTGTCCTTGGTTTACAACCTGTAAATGATGGGCCATGGCTCTCTTGACTCGGGCGATTCATCTGGAATCCCTTGTCTGGCCGACCTGTCTTCTTCGTGGGTCCTGGCGCAACTTATTCATAAATTTGAAGCTATGATATGCGTCATTGGGTTTTGAGAGTTTCTCCTCCCATCTGTGTTTGGATCAACTTCTCATCGCATCTATCATTTTTTACTCTCTCTTCATCCTTAATCATATAAATGTTCTTGTCGTATTGCCCTCTTTTTTCTTGATTTACAGTGTTACGTATTTTCGAGGTCGTAGGTATCTTATATTTACTTTTGACTATACGGATTTGGTTATAGAGTCTTCGGTGAACTTTGAAACATCCTTCATGTTGGGTGATTTAATCATTTGTGCTCGAGTTGCGAGGACTCAAAGGAAATTCCTGCTATTCTGCCTTTCAATGAATATTTCGATGATTGTTTATAAAAAGAAAATTAGTTATCATTTTGTCAACATGGTCAATAGATGATCATAGCAAGCAAGATTAGGTTTTATATACCGAAAGGCGAAAACGTTACATTGCCATTAAAACCATTATAACTCTGCCTACCTTAGTATTTATTTCGATACCTGGTGGTTATCCTAGTGTTGTGGGAGGTAAATCTTCAGCTCAAAATACTTAGTGTTGTGTAAGGCCAAACACTCAATGGTAGGGAATAAACTTGACAAACACACACACACACACTCAAAATACATATAATTTATACTGTAATATATATTCTCAAATACTCAATATATATATAGGGAATAATTAGTTACTGACACACACATATATTAAATATATATATATATATATATATATATATATATATATATATATATATATATATATATATATATATATATATATATATATATATGTGTGTGTGTGTGTGTGTGTGTGTGTTGTGTATATGTATCGTAGATAAACGATACTAACAATTTTATTAATAGCAATGGTGGTAGACGTCGGTGTCATTTTCACTGAAGTTGTTGTGATCAAAATGCCTCCTTCTTGCAGTCATTAGTTATGATCATCCTCATTATGTGGCTTAGCAGAGCGTCCCTTGAATGTCGTAACGAGAAACTTGCAGCACTCAGATTACCATAGTCTGGGAGTTAATGAAAGGGGAATGGTCTCGGGACGAGGGCAAAGAGGCAACTTCGTATTATGATCATGCGGTAAGAAGCGAGTGTTATATATAAGCCTCTCGCTTTATGGCCCCGTAAGTCATGTCTGAGTAGGAAATAAACCACGATTAATCACGGGGTTATTTCACGGGACAGTTTCCCGTTATTGCTTCTCCTGTTCTTCGGAACGGAGAAGAAAAATAGCAGTGGGCTGTGGTGGTGATCTCCTTCGATTTATCTTGACGATGAATATTCATCGTAAATCTTTTTATAAATGGTTCCGTTTATCTGTTTGTTTTAATGATAAAGCAAGTTGTTTTAATCTGTCTGGATATATCTCTTATATATTTCAAAAGCAAGTTCACTTTTACCTATATAGTTCTATCATTTGGCAATATATATATATATATATATATATATATATATATATATATATATATATATATATATATATATATATATATATATATATATATATATATATATATATATATATATATATATTTCAATTGCAATGAATGAAGCCTCTCTCCAAGCCACCTGTGTCTGTTTTTACATCTGTAACATAGCAGAGAAAGAAAATAAAATTAATTTCCATTGTTTAATTACTAGAACTGTGGGTTTCCACTCGCCCCTCCATAAACTCTCTCCTTCATTTCCCAAAATGGTTAAGCCTAACACTTTGCTCTGTCCAGTTGACTGCCTAAGGTCTTTTACAGGTGCCTTCCTCGACAACGCCAGTCAAGCAAGGCAAGGGAGGAGCCTAAAAAGGAGAAAGTTGGCGCCCCGCCTCATTCTGAACCCGCGAAGAGGGTTAATTTTCATGCCATGCTGTCATTATAGAAAACGTGATGACGATTGACCTTTGCACATCTACAAGAGATCAAAGGTTATTTATAGACAATGCAACAAAAATCGAGAGAGAGAATCGCTCCGAACGCTATCAAGGACAGATGTCCTCAACCTTGCCTGTCTCTTTGAACCTTCCACGTGTTCGACCCTGAGGCTCGAACCAGTATACCTTTGTAGTGGCATTTTAATTCCCTCCTCCATCACCAGCGCCTTATCGAACAAGGACACCGTCATCTTGACGAAGATAATGCACCAGAATAAGGTTTCTTAGTCAGTCACAATCCCTGTTATTTCTCTATCTAATTTTTCATCTATTTTCCATTGTGGGATCACCTACAGTAATGTGTGTTGGAGCATTCAGTGTTGATGTAATTATGCATTGGTGTTGAACTGAGTTATTTGGCACCATCTGTGCAATCCCTCAGTCCCCTTTGAGTATCTTATTATTATTGCAAATAATCGTCGTGCATTTTGCAGATAGGCCTTGACTGTAGAATCTCGTGGCTCTATCCATGTGCAGCCCCCTTCTACCCCACTGTGATGTTTCCTGTTATGAAGACATCATTGATGTAGAATATTTATTCTGCGTAGGATTCATTATTTTAGCAGACCCTTATTATTACCTGCCCAGTAATTTGTCATTCTTCTGATCTGTGTTGTTATGTAACTATAATTAGTTAAGTGAACCCTTTAGTTTACGTGATTTTCCATCACATAAAGAAGGCCCTAAGCCACCAGTTTTCCCTTGTTGCTACAAATTGTCCCAATATTGAGTCAGAGGTGTAATAAGTAAACGGAACTCCCTGCGTTCATCTGTTGCCACCCAGAATCAAGTAAGTATCCCTCGGACATTCATAGCAACTGGTGTACCTTGCCGAGTATGCAATTGCTTTGCAATTATCAGCAAAATAGCAACTGCTAGCTGGTCTGCATAATTTTAGACAACACTGATATCATCTCCCCCCCTCCATTTTAAGTACATGAGGAGAGCCAGTTCCACAGCGTAAGTATGTGTTGAAACATTTTGTTTAGGTTTATGCTAGGTGTAAAAAGTGACTGCAATCAGCATTAGGTAATTGATAGAACACTTTCATGCCAAATTAGTTCATGGGAAGAGAGAGTGTATTAACAATTCCACGAGATTTTTGTGCTATCGCATGTTAGCTGCATGTTTTAAGAATAGGAAGCTAGGGGTAACTCAGTCGAAGAGTTAATAAAAAGGAATAGAGCCCCTATTCCTTCGTCCATATGATAGGACAATTTGAAAGCCCCGAATTCCCAGATAGGCACACTGCAGGCGACCACCAAGGCTTTGACTCCAGCTGTTTTCACATCGCTGGATTTATCTCTCTCTCTCTCTCTCTCATATAAAAAATCAAGGTAAAAATGAAACAAATAAAGAAAAGAACAAAGATCATGTGATGAAGGCAAAAACCAAGCCAACAACACATTATGAAATGTCAGCACTCTTTTACGATATGAGCCATAAAGCACCTAGATATAGCACAAGGAACAAGCAATGTATCTATGATGCATGGGATGGTGCAGATATGGAGATAAGTGCAGGTTTATGCACATAATGAATAAATATGAAGCTGGAAGAACAAGTATAATGGAAAAGTTGGATTTTTAATGTACGAATTTCTGAAATGAAAAAGATCAACATATCAGAACAGGAAAGAGACATGGAAAATCCTTATTATTACCCATATTAGATTATGGAGATAATTCGCAAACCATCATAGTGATGAACTGTACTGCTGGGTTTAGTTTCGAGTAACTCAAAAAGAAAGATAGAGTTCTTAGAAGAACTAACCTAAAATGAAAAATAGAAATATTGAATATAAGTGAAACCTGGTATTCCCAAGAGACTGGTAATGATGACCAGATAAAGGGTTTCCAAACTTATAGATCAGATAGAAAAAATAGAAATCAAGGGGGAACCTGATATATGGGAGAGATGCCAATCAAGGAAAAAATCTGTGAGAAATATAGTAACACAGAATGTGAATTAATAGCGGTAGAATTTGAATATGAAAAATTAGTGAACATTGTAATATATAGACCCCTAATACTAAAGAGTTTGACATAATAATTGAAAAATTGGATGAAATATGTAGAAATCACAAGGACTGGACTATACTCCTAACGGAGACTTTAACTTTCCTTTTGTAGAATGGAAAGAACGAATAGAGACTGTGGTTGTATTTATACATATAAAAAGAGAGCAATAGTAGTGCAGAAGATAAGAGGCAATTTGAAAAGCTATTAGATATGCTACTAGAACATAACATTCAGCAAATAAATCACCTACCAACAAGAAAGGATAATATTTTAGATCTAGTATTTGTGAACGAGGTGAACTATGTTAAAGAAATAATAGTATATAACACGTAGTATTTCGGACCATAATGTCATAGAACTAACAGTCCGTTCCAGAACATATGAAAACAGAGAAAAGCAAGAAACGAAAAAATGGGAAGGATATGGAAAATACAATTTCTATAGTAAGAATATAAATTGGTCAAAAATAAATGAAGAATTAAACAAAGAATGGGAAAAATATATTTGTAAGTGATGATATACAGGTAAATACTGATATATTATATAAAATATTAGAGGAAATAGTGGAAAAATATATACTGAAGAAAAAAGTAATCATCAGTCACGAATTCCAAGAGACAGAAGGATCTTGTTCCAGAAAAATTAGAAAGTGGAAAAAGCTCTTGCAAAGAAAAGAATGCATGGAAAGTGATGGAACTAAAAAGTAAGATAGAAAATGCAGAACAAAAGATTATACAATCAAAAGAAAATGAAAAAGGGAACCTAGAAGAAATGACACTACAAAATATCAAGCAAAACCCTAAAATTTTTATTCATATGCAAAAAGATGAATAAAATAAGAGTAGAAATAGGCCCTCTAAGAATTGAAGGGCGATTAACGAATGAAAAAAGGAAATATTTAACATATTGCAGAAAGATATAAGAGTGAATTTACACCTAGAATTGAAAATGAAGATAATGATACAGAAATAAGAGATGAAAATACTGAATACTTATCAGATATAGATATTACAGAAGCCGATATTGTGCAGGCTATTAATGAAATTAAAAATGGATCAGCAGCAGGACCAGATGGAGTACCTGTCATATTGTTAAAGAAAGTGGTTCATTCAATCAAAGCCGCTAGCAATATTATTAAGACAAAGTATAGATACAGGCAAGATTTATGATGAGCATAAATTAGCATATATTACTCCTACTTTCAAAAGTGGTTCAAGACTAGAGGCAAGTAATTATAGGCCTGTGAGTCTGACATCTCATATTATGAAAAGTATATGAAAGGGTAATAAAAAAATATAATGAAACATTTAATGAAAAATAGATTGTTCAATATAGGACAACATGGTTTTGTACCCGGAAAAAGTACACAAACCCAACTGTTAGTCCACCATGAAAGCATATATAAAAATATGATAAATGAAAAAGATACAGATGTGGTTTACCTAGACTTTGCAAAAGCTTTTGACAAGGTAGATCATAATATATTAGCGAAAAAATTAGAAAACATAACATTGTTGACAAAGTAGGAAGATGGATAAAAGAATTTTTGCAAAACAGAAAACAGATAGTGATTGCAAACGATGAGAAATCGGATGAAGCTACGGTAATATCCGGTGTACCACAGGGTACGGTGTTAGCTGCATTGCTGTTTGTGATTATGATTGCAGACATAGACAGTAATGTTAAGGACTCAGTAGTAAGAAGTTTCACAGATGACACAAGAATAAGTAGAGAAATTGCTTGTGATGAAAATAGGAACTCGCTACAAAGAGACCTAAATAAAATATATAAATGGGCAGAGATAAATAGGATGGTATTTAACTCTGATAAATTTGAATCAATGAACTATGGTGATAAAGTAGGAATGCTATATGCATATAAAGGACCTAATAATGAGACAATCACAAACAAGGAAGCAGTTAAAGACCTTGGTGTGATGTTGAATAAGAATATGTTATGCAATGATCAAATAGCAATTCTATTGGCAAAATGCAAAGCAAAAATGGGAATGTTGTTCGGCACTTCAAAACAAGAAAAGCTGAACACATGATTATGCTTTATAAAACGTATGTACGTAGTCCACTTGAATATTGCAATATAATATGGTACCCACACTACCAAAAAGGATATTGCACAAATAGAGATGTACAAAGGTCATTTACAGCTAGAATAGAAGAAGTTAAGGACCTTGACTACTGGGAAAGACTACAATTCTTAAATTTATATAGTCTTGAAAGGAGAAGAGAACGCTTACATGGTAATTCAAGCATGGAAACAGATAGAAGGAATTACCGAAAATATCATGGAACTAAAATTATCAAAAAAGAGCAAGCAGAGGTAGATTAATAGTAAAAAAACTATACCAGGAAATTAAAGGAAAGCACACAGGACATTAATCCACCACGCACCAGCATCGATAATGCAGCGTCTATTCAATGCGCTACCAGCTCATCTGAGGAACATAACAGGAGTGAGCGTAGATGTGTTTAAGAATAAGCTCGACAAATATCTAAGATGCATCCCAGACCATCCAAGACTGGAAGATGCAAAATATACCGGAAGATGCGTTAGCAACTCTCTGGTAGACATCAAAGGCGCCTCACAATGAGGGACCTGGGGCAGTCCTTGAACGAATATGTAAGGTCTGTAAGGTGTAAGGTAAGGACCTTCTCTCTCTCTCTCTCTCTCTCTTGCATAAATCAATATGAAAAGCTATGAAGTATTTAGGAATCTAAATTTCCCCATAAACCTTTTTTTTCTTTATTAGTTCTGCAGCGTCTCTCCCCAAAATAAAATATACATAAAGACTTATGTTGCTTGGGCTAAATGTTCGCTTATTAAGAAACACTAAGGCTATTCAGACATATTAATTTTTAACAGTCTTTTCAGACACCCTGACATTTGTCTTATTCAGACATTAAATTTTAATTGAGTCTCTTCAGACATCCTGAAATTTGTCTTGTACAGACATAAATTTCCGTTCATTAAGAACAATTGAGTGTTTCAGGCGCTCTGAAATTTGTCTTATTCAGATATACTAATTCTCGTTCATTCTGAACAATTGAGTGTTTCAGACACCCTGAAATTTGTCTCATTCAGACATATTAATTTTCAACTGAGTCTTTTCAGACAACTTGAGATTTGTCTTACTCGGACATATTTGTCTTATTCAGACACTAATTTTTAACAGTCTCTCCAGACACCTGAAATTTAAGTCTTTTCAGACAACCGAGTCTTTCCAGACAAACTGAACCTGCTCACTCGAACAGCACTGAGTCTTTTCAGACATATTGATTTTCTAACGGGTCACGCCCATATAGCATTATCTCAAGATCTCTGCAACATCCAGAGCCCAGCAAAATGAGGATCTCAAATTCTACATGTCCACTGAAAAGGACAGGGGACTATCAGGACAAGCCCTAAGGGATTGGGTCCAAGAGAGAGTAGATGATGCCAAGGCGGAAAGAGAGGCAGAAAGGCAGGAGAAGGAGAAAGAATGACAGGAGAAGGAGAAAGAAAGACAGGAGAAGGAGAAAGAAAGGATAGCCCAGGAGAAATGAGAAGAGGCAGAAAGACAGGAAAAAGCGAAAGAAAGGATAGCCCAGGAGAAACGAGAAGAGGCAGGAAGACAGGAGAAGGAGAAAGAAAGAAAAGCCCTGGAGAAACGAGAAGAGGCAGAAAGACAGGAGAAGGGGAAAGAAAGGCAGGAGAGGGAGAAAGAAAGAGCTCATTAGCTTGCAATGGAAGCTCACGACAGGCGCAACACATCAACACCCTCTCCTCACTCAACCCTCAGCAGTGTAGGCACCCTCATATGAAAATGGGATGAAGCAGAGCCTGAAGCCTGGCTCGACCATATTGAAAAGGTCCTGACGACCTATCAGCCCTCTACTGAAGAAGTTTCCCTGATCCTGGGAAGGCACCTTGAAGGAAGGGCGCCATTGCATTCAATGCTCTTCCTCCTAAGGATCAAGGAAATCTTGACTTTGTCTGCCAAGCCATTATGAAGGGTTTTGAAATAATTCCCAACCGTTGGAGGAAAAGGTGGAGAAATATGCCCAAGGAATCAGGCCAAACCTGGTCTGAGTGGAACTTCAAAAAGACCTAGTCCCTAAAACGATGGCTGGAATCTCTGAAAGCACCTGTGTGGAGGAAGTCCTCAAACTTTTCCAGCTCGAGGATTTCTTATTTTATGCCACTCATTTGTGTGATATGGCACCTAAGACAGTGATCGAGTGCTGCCGTTGGGCTGACGTATGGGATACGCATCATCCCCATCCTAGTTCCCATGGACGAAAGTTATATCCCCGCTAGCTTGCCTCAACCAACTCCCAGCATCCTCACAAGAATGGACACCCCATAAAAAACCTGTGTGTTCTCCCGTAAGAGAACAAGGCACCCCATTGAACAGTGCTGCTTGAAGGCTGAGAATCAGCCAGAAAACCCCTCTACGTCCTCAAACGGGACAACACCCCGAGCCACACCTGGGTCGTGGACGAAGGGTAAAAAGGGCCTGCTCCCTCTTATAGAACAGTGCCAGGTAAAGATTATAGCCGGACCTATTGCCCCGCTTGCAAGGTCTATGGGCACTCTGCCCAATGGGCAAAATGCCCTAATAATAATAATTCAAGTACCCCCGCCTTTGCCTTGGCAGTCACTGACCCAACATCTCTAGGTCCTCCAGCCCAGGGTCCCATTTTTGTGGCATTTCCCCGAGGTAGGTGCCCCACCAGCCAAGTCAAGGCATTTGATGATCCTGGCACACAAATGTCCCTCATAAGGGAAGACAAAGTTCCCCCTGGAGCTACCATTAACAGACATAACCTCCTCATGACTGAAGGTATCAATCACTTTAAGATGATACTGCTTACTGTCAAGTTGAGGGTCACGAGACCTCACAGATCTAAAATCTGCGACCTTGCAGTCGCCAGATGCATTCCTGGAGGTTGTGACATCCTCCTGGAACAGTACTTCCAGTTCCCATCTAAGGTACAGCAATCCTGGGGTCCAAATCCCCAACTCATTCATTAGGCACGAGTAAGCCTCAAACACCTGCATTCGTTCCACTGCCAATGCCACCTGAGTGCAATGTGCAGTGGCCCCCTCCATCAAGATCGATTCCCGATCCCATTCCGTTGCCCAGCCCTGCCCCAGTACCGGTGCCAGGGCCCCAAGTAGATCCCCTCCAGCAGATCCTACTCTTGATTCACAATCTCTGCCATTGTCACATGGGTGCACTGAACAGTGCCAAGCTTCCTCTGTCCCGAACGACGAGCAAATTCCAAATCAAATATTAGTGCCTGACCCTGTGTTTAGTGCCAGTGCCAGAGCATGCCCTCAATCTCCATTCCAGAGATCCCAGTCTGGGTCCCCTCTCTTGTTGGGCTTGGCTTGTTCTACCAATGCCAGTAAGAGAGACAGATTTTTCGACTTGAGCAGAAGCTCACCCAAGGGGGCGGCCTTGCAACCTGTGCCTGAGCTGGTCATTCTTACCTATGAGCCTCTCACACCCCCATGACCGCTTCTGCTCTGTCTCAGTCCGCCATGAGACACAACAGTGAATAAGGATTCTGCCATGTCTCAAATGGTCGATGAACTCAGGGAACTGCAATGGATCATGATAGAGCTTGTAAAGAAGGCCTTTGCGTCAGCCATCAAAGAAGCCGACTCAGGTGGCACTCAAATACCCTCCCCGGGCTCAGTTCCACCGATTCCCCGACCAAGACAAACCATCAAAGTAAGAGAGGTCCATGGAAGAAATACCGCGGGTGTAAGTAATTCCAGGTAGCCTAGAGAGAGCCCCTGAGATCTGGCACCCATGCCAAAATGGCATAGTGCCATCCCTTTATCCCACGAAGACTTTGGCACCTCTATCCAGAAGAGGATGTCAGGGTTCTTCACCTATCTATCTTCCTTATAACTCTATCCCTTATTCTTTTCCTTCAGCATTTCCCTTCCTTACTTTTGATTATTACTCACATTTATTTTATGCCTTACCAAGGCCCCCATTTTACTTTAATCCCCTCTGCCTGTGCAGAGTGCCATTGACAGATATGCCCACTATATAAGTCCTCTTGACTTCCCTTTCATGCCTACCGCAGCATGATGCATTTTAAATACGATATGCCATCGCCATTAGTTATTATTATGAGTGCCAACTTGGCACAGTGCTATTATCGTAGATGCTGGCAAATGATCCTGGTGGAGGGGTCGCGCCCTCTAGCTACCTTTGTGGCCCCCTTGGGCTAAAGAATGAACCTAGCCTTTTTCCATAGGCTAAGGAATGTAATTTGGCATATTTAATCACCATCTTTTATTAAAATTATTGATTACTCTGAATCTGTCATATACTCTCTTTGTGAATCTCTGTAATAAATCTTGAGTCTCAGACTCGTGACCTTGTGTTTATAGTGACCAAATGGCACTGAGCCATTGGTCAAGTATTGTGGAAACACCTAACCAAGCCCACGTTTACCTTACTGTAATGCCTCTTCAAGGCAGACTAACTGCATGTGTGCAAAATTCATAATTATTTTTATTAAGACTTTTAATGAATTAAAGTAAAAATATTTAAGTGAGCTTGCTTAATTGGTAATCATTTCTCACCCAATCTATGTTGGCGTGAATGCTAACTTGCAGCTGGGAGGTGCAAAGAAATGAAGCCTTCTAAAAGCCACCTGTGTCCGTTTTTACATCCGTAACCTAGCACAGAACGAAAATAAAATTCATTTCCATTGTTTAATTACTAGAACTGTGGGTTTCCACTTGTCCCTTCATAAACTCTCTCCTTCATTCCCCAAAATGGTTAAGCGTAACCCTTTGCTCTGCCCAATTGACTGCCTAAGGCCCTTTACAGGTGCCTTCCTCGCAACGCCAGTCAAGCAAGGCAAGGGAGGAACCAAAAAGGAGAAAGTTGGCGCCCCGCCTCATTCTGAACCCGTCAAGAGGGTTAACTGATGCCATGTGGTCATTATAGAAAACGTGACAACGATTGACCTTTGCACCAACTACAAGAGACGGGATGTGTAATCCCTGAAGGTTATTTATAGATGATGCAACAGAAATCGAGAGAGAGAGAGAATTGCTCCGAACGCCATCAAGGACAGATGTCCTCAACCTTGCCTGTCTCTTTGAACCTTCCCCATGTTTGATCCCGAGGCTCAAACCATTATACTTTGTAGTGGCATTTAATTCCCTCCTCCATCGCCAGCGCCCTATCAAACAAGGACACTGTCATCTTGACGAAGGCAATGTACCGGAATAAGGTTTCTTACTCAGTCACGATTCCTGTTATTTCTTTGTCTAATTTTTCATCTATTTACCATTGTAGGATCACCTTCAGTAATTTGTGTTGGAGCATTCAGTGTTAATGTAATTATGCATTTAGCAGTGAACTGAGTTATTTGGCACCATCTGTGCAATCCCTCAGTCCCCTTTGAGTGTCTTATTATTACTGTATGCAACCGTTGTGCATTTTGCAGAGAGGTCTCGACTGTGGAATCTCTCGGCTCTATCCATGTGCAGTTCCCCTTCTACCCCAATACGATGTATCCTGTTGTGAAGACATCTTCGATGTAGAATATTTATCCTGTGTAGGACTTATTATTTTAGCAGACCCTTATTATTACCTGCCCAGTAATTCGTCATTCTTCTGATCTGGGTTGTTATGTAAATATAATTAGTTAAGAGAACCCTTGGGTTTACGTGATTTTCCCTCACATGGTTTATTTTCAGTTGTGGTCGTTAACAGCTGTGGTTATTTTAGCAAGTAGTGAATAAGGGACACGAAGAGCATCTGATAGACTCTTTACTGAGGGAAGGAATAGCAATATAATAATGTAATAATCATCACCATCATCATCATCATCATCATCATCATCATCATAATAATAATAGTAATACCTAAATCTCATGATTACATGAGTTACACAAGTGGTGATATGTTAGTAAGAACATTATTTTAAAATCTATATAAGAGAGCTTTTAAGGGGATCGGCCGCCTAAAAAAACCCAATAATCTTTAAAAAATTCGATTTGCTGAAAAAAATTCTATGGCTTCGTATAGGGTTCAAGAATGTGTCCACGAAATATTATGCTAAAATTTGCCGTATTTCTCTAGTTATGGCCTAAAATGTAACAATAACTATATACCCATAAAACACCAGTGGCGCAAATGATTTAGTCTGGTATAGTTTTTGCGATATATATTACGAAAACTTCCTTTGAAATGAAATGTATAATGTCAATAATATCCTACTCGGCACCTTTTTAGTTATTCCAAGCCATGACAACGCACACGTCATACCATGACGCCGACTGTGGCCGAGAGTTGCCTATAAACTTCCAAGCTAGAAGGACACGTTTTTCATGCTTGCTAGCCTTGACTGAACTCTGTATTTTCTGCGGTGTTTTTTTTTTCACCGTGCCTAAAAGGTCCAAGAGTTCACTTCATGCTTCTAGAATGCGGAAAAGCCAAGTGGAAAAGTCCAGGCGAGAAGTAGAAGAAAGAGTTCAAGAAATTAGTGCCATAGAGGGAATGGAGCGACGGAGAGAGAGAGCTGTCGCCCACCAAACGGCGCGAGGCAGCGATCTCTGCTGACCAGAGACCAACCACATCCACCCTTGAACGCCTTTTTATTTGTTCGTCACTACCAAAGGGCAAAGATATTTTAGAAAAAGAAAGCAGTAGCTCGGAGGCTGATATTATAGACGATCCTGAAAATAAAATGATCATAATAAGTGAAGCAAGACTTGATGAATTACTTGAATCACGAATCCCTAATTGTGAATGTAAAGTAATTCCCAGGATCCATTTGGCAAGGGATGGATTCGAGACACTAATAAAAAGTGTAGGCAACTATGATACCCTAGAGTAATACCTTGCAGCAAGATCAGACAGGGGACCAGGAACCTAAAATTTATAAGAATGTGTCTTAGGCATATAAATAATCAATTAATATTCTTATTTATAATCATTTTGCATTAATTACTACCCAAAAATAAAAATTAAAACCATAGAATTAATTGTAACACAGTCTTTGAAGTCCCTTTTATTTTTTTATGTAACTAAAACTTTGAAGGCCCGTTTCTCAAAACATAAGTTTTTCGCCTTTTAAAATGCATCTCCTCCCTTAGTATTGGACCAATCTAAATGAAATTTCAAATATAACATGGGGAAACATGGTAGATTAAAACAAAGCTAGAAGGATTTTCAATATTTTGAGTTTCTGATTTTTGGCAATTTTTTCTGTAATTTTCTGGGAAAATTTCATTAAAAAAAAAAAAAATTCATATCTCGAAAAATAATTGAAAAATCAAAAATCCCCGGCTTTGTATCGAAGGTCCATATGTGTTTTATACGTGGTTCAAATCTCATCCCTTAAAACCAAAAAGCAAAGGAGGAGATGCATTTTGAAAATGGCCATTTTTGGCCGAAAAATGCTCTGGCGTCACAAAACCTAAGGTCACTGAACAAAATTTTTTTCCCCAGAAGTTCCACACAATATCCTTTAACAAACCCCCTATATATCAACAACCTGTCGTTAAAAATTTTGGCCGATCCCTTAAGAACCATTGAACTCCTTTTCAGGTTCTATGAACTTTCTTCAGTACATCTTTAAACTATGTTTCTACAAACACGCAATAATAATAATAATAATAATAATAATAATAATAATAATAATAATAATAATAATTAATTGAACAGTGAACGGAAGAGGTGACTCATAAGGGATGTGTGCTTTAAGAGAAAGAAAGAGAGAGAGAGAGAGAGAGAGATAAGGGCAATTATGAGAAGGAAACGGTCGACAATTTTCTATAAAGGTTTGGAGTTGAAGAGGGAGTGACAAAACTGGTGCGCGTTGAAAAAAAAAAGTTTAATAGCAACTTGAAGTGGAATTCACCTTCTGAAGTATAGATGGTCAAGTTGTACATTTGTTTCATTTTTCTTTATTTGGTTTAGCGGCGTTCCCCCTCTCGTCAATGTGTGAAGCATTTTGTAGTTACCCATTTTGTTGTTCGGTACTTTATCTGTTAATGTGCTACTTCTATTTACTATTCCAGTTATTAGTTTCTATTTATTTACTTTTAGGCTAAGGTGAATTATTATAGCCTTTCTGTATAATTTTCCTTCATTTCTATACGGGGCTGAATACTCACTCACACCGGCCCTCAACGGCCCAGAACAATTTTTAGGAGGTTGTTGGCTGTGCGATATGAAGGACTCGGATATTTTTCATTCGCTGTATCTACCTTGACGATGGGACTTGACTCCAGCCAATGTAGTAAGATGAATGGCCTTATGTATGAGATTCAAAAGGAGGCAGTAGCCTCTTACAGTTTTCGGTTTTCCCCTTCCCCAAATATAAAGGAATCTTTCCGTATTTTGAAGTCACTTTCTATTCTCATAACAAATCAGTTTAATATTCTAATTGAGTTTGTATATCGTTCTCTTACGTAAAATTCAGTTCGTCGATAATGAATTTTGTTTCCTTAAAATATCACTTTCATTTTAAGTAACTATTGTCTTTATCACTATCACTAGAAGAGCAGAAATTTTCTGTATAATGTGGTGGCGTATTAAGAATGGTTGTTCTCAGGACCCTTTTAATGACAGACTCAGTCTTAAAACGACCGTTTTCTCTAATCTACTGGAGTTAAAATCCTGTAAATACTGGCGTGATAACTGGAAATTTTTGCCATGACATTAGCAGGTGTCATGCGAGTGAAGTTAGAAGCTTTCATATGAGCTCGGAATTAAGTACTGCTCAACTTTATCTCTCCAGTTCAAATTCGTTTGTGGCCTGAGGTAATGTAATAACATTTCAGTGTTACTTGTGTGATAAATGTCACTGTTAGCCATGACTATTCGCTAACTGCGTGCGAACGAATGATGTGGTGATCCTGGTGAATTAAAAGTTAAATTTAACTAAATGCTGAAGACTCCAAATGTCTGTAGAACAAGCATTTTCTGAGCAATATTTAATTTATCTCCGTGTAGTATTGGGATAAGTACCCTGTACCGCCGCTAGTTTTTATACCAGTGATTTGAATAATAAGAGCAATTACCTGTCACCACAGTCAGGACTTTATTGAGGGAAATTGTCTAACGAATGAAAATAAATTCAATACAAATATATAATCTCTTTCACACATCTGATTATTGGAAATCGTTTGACGGACATAGAAAATTAATTAGCTTTAAAAAAATGTTTTCTGCTAAAAGAAGGTTGAGCGTCATCTCTGTTCAGTGAGATTTTCGCACGTGAGTTATCTCCAATTGCCATGTTAATCATTATGAATAATCACTAATTACTAAATAATTTACTGATTGCGAAATATATGGCATTTAACATATTTGTAGTCTAATATTACAAAAAACTGTATGGCTTGCCTATTCAAAATTTTGACATTGGAACTAAAGTCTATCAGTGCTGCCAAAGGAATTATGCGATAAAACTAATTTCTATTATAATTGTAATTCCACAAATGTATTTCTTTTTTGGCATTTATATGGACTCGTCAAAAGAAAGCAGCGAAATCTTTGTGTAAATGAAAATCATTTATATAAGAGTGGAGATTTATTTCCACATTTCTTGAATTGCAGCAATAGAAGTAAGATAAAGGTAATACAAACGTTAAAAAGCAAACTGTGTAGGGAAATAATAACCTTGCCTGCTTGTAGAGGAAAGATCAACACCCTGAGGACACCAGGTACCTTTTATAGAAACTGATTTCGAAAAAAAAATTAAAGGAATTTAATTTTCCTGAAACCTCTTTAAGATTTTATAAATCTTTTAAATGAAAGTGGTTTGTGTACTCTCTCTCTCTCTCTCTCTCTCTCTCTCTCTCTCTCTCTCTCTCTCTCTCTCTTCTCCGTAGGGGGAAGCGCCAGTCAGTGCACCTCATGCAGTGCACTGAAAAGGCATTACTTGAGGTTCTTTGCAGCGTCCCTTCGGCCCCTAGCTGCAACCCCTTTAATTCCTTCTACTGTACCTCCGTTCGTATCCTCTTTCGTTCCGTCTTACTTTCCACCCTCTCCTAACAATTAATTCATAGGGCAACTGCGGGGTTTTCCTCCTATTACACCTGTTAATCCTTTTCACTGTCAATTTCCTTTTCAACGCTGAACGACCTCATAGGTCTCAGCGCTTGTCCTCTGGCCTAAATTCTCTCTCTCTCTCTCTCTCTCTCTCTCTCTCTCTCTCTCTCGGTAGTAGTTAAGGCGCAGAGACCTTGGTTACAGCTATCTATAGATTTTCATGAAACTTCAGAATTAATAAACGCAATATAACACAAGTATCTGAAGATCACGTATTCTGTAACGGTTACTTTTATCTGCAAGTAGTTACTCTTAGATGCATCATTCCCCTGCACTTGCCTTCAGAAGCAATGGCTGCTCCATTTATGGTGGGGAATTCAAACAAATCCTGCGATCTCAACAGGAACCTCGGATGCGTCGTGACTCTAAAGATTTTTATCACGAAAGACCAAAAAGTCATTCAACATCAAAAACATATTTTTGATATTGAATTTAAATGACTCCCATTTGTATGTAATGAGCAAATATACGCCAGATATTTAGTCAAGAATCATATTAAAACGTACAGCAGTAATTTAAGTTCCATATGTATATTTAAAACGCCCTCCTGTTTTTAAAAGTTCAAGCTGATGTCATATATTACTGGACCCTAAAAGGAACCTATCCAAACGGCCTCTTATATTTTACAGCATAGGTAAATGCCGTAAACATATAGAGACCAGTATTCACTCTTAGCAGATTTAATAATGTTAATTATAGTTTACGAATTGCTGCGTTTACATACTGCTGTAAATCCTCCCAGATAGATGGAGAAATGATAGGCAAAAAAAAGTTCAGAAAATAACTAATAAATTTCATACATAGTTAACTGTGGGCCAAGGAGAACGCTGTCAGTCTTCCTAATCGTAAGTTTAGAAAAAGATCAAAATACAGCTTTATACAAATATACTGTTTTGCATAAGGCTTGGCGGGCCATAAAGTTTCTTTACCTAGAAATCAATAGAAAGAAATTATTTATAGTCAGTAACTTCAGTGACCATGTATTAGACAAGAGAACTGTGGATCTCGCCTCTAACAATCTTCTGTATTTAGGTT
>NC_089748.1:21797771-21807771 GCF_040412425.1 Macrobrachium rosenbergii
TAAACCATCTATAACAAACAATGCTCTCGTCAGGGCGCGTCCTTCTGACCTGATTTTAATCCGGGCTACCTACCTAATCTGGCTTCTTTATCCCGTAATTCCCCGTAGGTTTGACACTCTTATTCCTAAACTGACCACAGTTCCAGAAGTCTTCATTCTTTTGTTATTTTGCTTTCGTTAGTAAACACGTATCAAAGAATGTGGAATTTCATTGGTAATGAAAGGAAAATTGCATCGCCCAGGATCCAACAATGACGTCCTTTAACTAAAACCCACGTTAAATTCAATTAACGTTGTGTGAGAATATTCAATTTGAAATCTTTAACACGCCCGCCCAAAGCCATCGTAACCGTTAAACCTGTGTAATGGCTACAAAGAGTCTTGTACGCTGAAGGTCATCCATCATAACCGTTATGCGGTAAAGGGTATTTATTATCCTAAAATCCCTCGGGAATGGATTGTTGCTTTAAACGAGGATTTTTCTAGAAAAGGCCATTTCCTGACCAATGCGGATGTAAGAAAAACCGGATCAAACCAGGTGAAACCTTGTCCCTTTCTTTAAATGACAAATATTATGTTACTAACATTAGAAACATCGGGGAATGGGTTATGCCAAAAGGGTCTCATCAGACCAATTCCTTCTGACCTATTTAATTCGGGCTTCCTACCTCACTTATATTTTAATATATATTTAATTGCCCCTCCCCCTTCCACATCCTCACGGATTGGCAGTCTTTTCAGTCTTATTCCCTAACTGACCGTAATTCCAGGGTCTTGCTTCTGTTGTTAGTTTCTTTACTTTTGTCAACACGCATCGAAGTCTGTGGAATTCCACTGCTAAACAAAAGCAAATTGTACTGTTTAGGAAACAGCAATGAACCCCTTTAAGCGGATCATATATACCGGATGATACTGTGTGCTAACAAATACACAGGTTTCCTTTTCTTTAAATGATAAATATAAATCTCTTTGCTGTACGTCTACAGTAAGTATTTGCTCAAATAAATAATCATATATATATATATATATATATATATATATATATATATATATATATATATATATATATATATATATATATATAAGACTGCCAAAAATGTATTTATATATATGTGTGTGTGTGTGTGTATTATGTATAGCGACATTTTTATCATTCAGAGGCAGTCCGATTTGATATTAATCGACATTTAGTAGCTTTTCATGATCATTTTTTCTTTGTTTTATATATATATAGCCATTTTATATATATATGTTTACAAAGTCTAATATAGCCTATATATATTTTATATATATATATAATCCCCATATATTATATAATATATATATATAGGGTATATATAGGTTAATATATCGATATTTATATGCCTATATATATAGTTTAATATATATATATAATATATATATTATCTAAATATTCTTTGTTAGTAGTTAACCCTTTGATTAATAGCCGAGATGAGACCTCAATTAATTACCACAATACGGAGGTTTTTCAGGTGGAAGTAGTCACCCGTAGCATGCTACCAGACCACGAAATCGTAAACAATCATTGTAATAGCGTTTGTATTTGTTGTTTTGCTGCAAATTAACCTGTTTTATTTATATGATAATATTGTGATAGTAGCGATCCGTGATATAGATATTATGCAATTAATGTAACAACACAAATAAATAAACATAGGATAAGTACTATATATCGGGGTTTAGTGTTGCCAGAGGTATAAGCACTGCACTGATTGAGGATGACAGTCTTTTTTTTTTTTGTCATTTTCTCTAATTTGTTTGAATCCGTAAGGACAGCTACATCACAGTTGTGTATTATAGTTAAAAATTATTTGTATATTCGTCAGAAAACTAATCATAAGAATGTTCATCATTTTTATGGTTCCTCTTTACTATTCCACTAGCTGGGCAAAAAAAGGAAGAGAGAGAGAGAGAGAGAGAGAGAGAGAGAGAGAGAGAGAGAGAGGAGTGACAGACTGGAGCAGAATAAAAATTTTTACCTATGATTTATTCCTTCTAATTGTACATCAATAACATTGGAGAGTAAGTAGACACAATCACAATATTATATATTTTGCAATATTAACCACATTTCTGGGTAATATTTTTATCAATGATCAAGCACCCAGCTGACAAGGGATACGCAATCTAGAAATTCAGATGAATTCTGCAGTGTTTGAAAAATGGTTTAAAACCCAGCTTCTTCCCAATATAGGGCCATCTGCCATCATAGTGTTGGATAACGCTTCTTATCATTCAGTTCGAATTAATAAACCTCCGACAATGTCTGCCAAAAAAGGATGAAGTTAAAGACTGGCTAATAAAAAAATTAGTAAAGTTGCAAAGACATTCATGTAAAGAAAATGATTACGTGATTGACAGACTGGCAAGAGATCATGGACATAGTGGTTAGGCTGCCTACATATCACTGCCAGTATAATGCAACAGAACTGATATGGGCGCAGGTGAAATCATACGTGGCAAAGAAGAATCATTTAAAAAATCAGACCTGCTTCCTTTGGTCAAGAAGCAATTGAATCCATATCTTCTGACAACTGGGCTAATGATGTGAGACATGCCGAAGATATAAAAGAGATGACGCTTCAAGAGATGTTTGCATTGATAAATATATAGATTCTTTTGTTATCGATGTAGCATCCTCTGACGAGGATTCTTCATAAGTAATGTCTCCTCATACTTCGATTGTAAATAAATTTATTGCTTTCCCTTGTTGTGTGATATCCTGTTGAACACTGAAATTGAAATAAATTGAAATATAGATCTGTTTTTTCGACAGAAAGTGGCAGAAATATCTTTAAAAATCTACATATAACAGAAATGCCACAGCAGTGATGAGTATCATATGACAGTGCTTTAAAAGCACAGGTAAATCTAATTGTTGCAAAACTGTATAAAAGTATATATATATATATATATATATATATATATATATATATATAAATATCCATAGGCGTCTTTCTATAGAGTTATAATTAGTATTTGTATTGAATATTTTAAACTTTTTGCTTTCTTTCATTGCATGTTCGTAAAAAAATCTTTACCTCCTTGCTGTAAAAGGTTGAATTTTGTTCCAGCTTTAAAAAAGCTCATAATAAACATTCTTTAAATATATATATATTATATATATATATATATATATATATATATATATATATATATATATATATATATATATATATATATATATATATATATATATATATATATATATGGTGTAACAATATTTAAAGAATATTTATTATGAGCTATTTTATAGGTGCACAGTGAAAATTCACCTTGATACAGCAAGGAGGTAAAGACGGATCAGGCATACACGAAAGAAAACAATTCAAAAGCTCAAACTATATCACAATTATATGACTTCGATAACAGCAAAGGAACAGTAATAAAAACTATAGTAGATGACGTAACTCAAGAACATTGCTCAGTACAGCATCCAAATAAACAAAACTGAAAATGAAAGCACATCTAGGTTTCCAAATTTCTTGCATCTATCATTTTCATATATTGAATTTTTTTTTTTTTATCTAAAATTTAAGTGGGACAACAAAACTTCATTCAGAACTTTCTATTATAGTACACGTGCTTGATAACAGGCGCAAACAATGAGAGCTTGAAGTCAGAAGGTTAATGGTCAGTTTAAGAGGGGCAAAGTCTCTTCCTAAAACGGTCGTACTATAGTAACCCCCACCCCCCTTTCTTGTTTACTTCCTAACCTTGTTTACTCTTATTCAGTTTTCATCCTCTGGACTTTACTACTGAAGGTAATCTATTTCTTGTTTTGTCATTGTCATTTTTCAATCTTTAAAGCATTTTAATTTTGTAAGCTCTGTTGTCAGTTTTAATTAGTGTTTTGTATCTTTTTAGCCAGAAAAGATGGGATATGGGTGATCCTGAAGCGCACCTATTAATAAATATATCAATGATGAGCTGACTGTTCTTCCTATCCGTACTCCTACTATATATATGCATATATATATATATATATATATATATATATATATATATATATATATATATATATATATATATATATATATATATATATATATATATATATATATATATATATTATATATATATATATATATATATATATATATATATATATATATATATATATATATCTTTCTATCTATGCATCTATCTCTGTGTCTAACTATCTGTTAATACACACACTAACACACACATATATGTATACATACGTATATATTAACTTTATCACATACACAATTGTTCTGTGCATTAACTAAATTACTAAAAGGACCTCATTCAAACTGGATGGTATCTATAGATACCATGCAGTTTGAATGAGGTCCTTTATATATATAATAATATATATATATATATATATATATATATATATATATATATATATATATATATATATATATATATATATATATATATATATATATATATATATATATATATATATATATATATATATACATCACGAAGGAAGCAGTAGGGAAAGGCATCCTCATCATCTACAGTTTATTTTCAATGCCGACGTTTCATGACGAATTCCAAGTCGCATTTTCAAGGCTATAAAATATAATATAATTTGCGAACATCAATAACAAATTAATGCAATGGCAACAGCTCTTTATGTAGTAAAAATATTTAAAACAAAACACCTCATTCCAAGACAAGTCAATAATGAGTAAAAGGAGTTCACTAAAATCTTAAAACAACCTACCTATATGAAAGAAAGAACAAGACTAACATAAATAAGTAAAAACAGAGTGAGGAAAACCAGTTGCCCAAACTAGGCTATAAACAATTTCACTGAGGACGATTGAGTATTTAACGACGGCACAGTCTTCCTGATAATTATGGATTCTAGGATGGTTAAGTCGTTGTTGTTCTGCACTCGGCCTAGGATGGAAAAATCCTTGCTGTCAATATAAGTTTTACATAATTTTGAATGATTTCGTATATTTGATTGCTCAGGATTAGATAACCTGCTACCTGTTCTATGACTTATGCCCCTGTGGGAATCTATGCGGACCTTCAACAGCCTCCTCGTGCATCCCACATATGTATATCCCGTGATCACATCCCGGGCAAGTGTACTTGTAAACAACGCTGGACGAAAACAGAGGACTGAGCCGGTCTTTGACTCTGAACAGAGACCCTATTGTAAAGGGATTTTTCGGGATGATTTTCAGGTTTAAAGCTGGAAAACTCTTTTGAATAATGGCTGTGCATTTTCTCCTAAAAGTATCATCATGCACGAAAGGGAAACTTGCATACATCTTTAGTTTCGGCACAGTCGATTCAGGTGTTGCCGGAGTCATTTTCTGTAGTAGCAGTTTATTTAGGGATCTGAAAAAAGTCGTGATGGAAAACAATTATTATTGAAATATTTCACTAAAAAGGATATCTCATCGTGGAAACTCTTCCAGTTTGACGAGTGGTGGGTGTAAGCCCTATGGAGGAGGGTTAAAATAGAGTTCAGTTTCAAATGAAAGAAACACGAACTATAAAAATTCATTCCCAAACCAGTAAATGTATTTTTTCTATACACACCTGTGTAAAAACCTGAGTCACCTCTGGAAATAATAAGATCAAGGAAGGGGAGTTTGTTATTTACCTCCTTCTCCATAGCGAACCTTATGTTTGGATGTTGTCGGATGACGAACTCCAGAAAGGACTCTGCATGACATTCATGACGAAATAGGGAGAACGTGTCGTCAACATATCTTCGATAAAATAGAGGGCGGAACCTAATGGGACATTCTTCTATTATGCGCTCCTCCAGGAGCACATGAAGATGTTAGCAAAAATTGGACCAAGTGGTGATCCCATGGCCATCCCTTCAGTTTGTTTATACAAACTGAAGGCAAAGGTCGTGTCCAGCACGGCCAGCTCTAAAAGTTGTTTAAAAAATGTTCTACTAAAATTATTAAAATTGCATCTTCATCAGTAAAAAGTTTGCTTAATATTATCTCAGTATTATTATTATTATTATTATTATTATTATTATTATTATTATTATTATTATTATTATTATTATTATTATTATTATTATTATTATTGGAGAAGCAATTCCACAGTTATGTATATGTACATATATTTAAAGATAAATATACAACTGTGGATTTGCTTCTTCATTTTAAGACTCATGCTACTATGAGTATTTTTTTTTATTACTATTATTTTTTTTTTTTTAGAATATGAATCCAATTCATACGGGACAAGCATACAGGGACCATTGACTTGAAATACAAGCCTCCAAAGTATATGGTAGACAGGTTTTCCAGGAATATTGGAAAAGTTTTCCGTGCGTCTTTAATTGTGTTCTTGAAGAATCTAAAAATTATTTCTTTTCGAAGAAGAATTTTTCTTTAAATAAGACAAGCGATTTAAACTACTCTGTATCCTTCAAAAATCTACTATTATAATTTGATGCTGGTACCATAAAAAACTATATATTTATAACTTACTCTGCTATGCGAAAAAACTTAATCATTCCTTGCTGGAGGCAGCCATCTCTCTCTCTCTCTCTCTCCCCTTAATAAGGTGATCAATGGCAATGGAGAAGCCTTGTTAAAACAAAAAGGTCACTTTTCTCTTGAAGCTGACTGGATTACTGGGCGCTAGTGATGACCATTTCAGGAAACAGAAATTCTTGAGACCACCTTATTTTTAACTATTGGGAAAAATTAACGCACACAGACGCACAAACCAGTGTATACACACACACACACACACACATATATATATATATATATATATAAAATATATGTATATATTATATACATATATTTATGTATATATATCTATCTATAATAATAATTTCCAAGTTGATCTTGTCCTCCCCGGGGTGAAATTTTCTAGAAAGCTTTATTGCCACGAAAATAGCATTTTTTTAAAGAAATAAATGTAAATATATGAAAAAATCATCATCGTATCCTTTATTTTTAAATCAGGAGGAGATATCTATAATCTATCTATCTATCTATCTATCTATCTATCTATCTATCTTTCATATATGTATATATACATATATATAAATATATAAATATAAATGTATATATATACATATATATATAATATATATCATCATATATATATATTTTATATATGTATATATATATATATATATATAATATATATATATATATTATATATATATATATATATATATGCATATATATATATATAATATATATACATATATATATATATATATATATATGTATGTATATATATATATATATACATATATATATATATATATATATATATATATATATATATGTATATATATATATATATATATATATATATATATATATATATATATATATATATATATATATATATATATATATATATATATATATATATATATATATATATATATATATATATATATATATATATATATATATATATATATATATATATATATATATATATATATATATATATATATATATATATATATATATATATATATATATATATATATATATATATATATATATATATATATATATATATATATATATATATATATATATATATATATATATATATATATATATATATATATATATATATATATATATATATATATATATATATATATATATATATATATATATATATATATATATATATATATATATATATATATATATATATATATATATATATATATATATATATATATATATATATATATATATATATATATATATATATATATATATATATATATATATATATATATATATATATATATATATATATATATATATATATATATATATATATATATATATATATATATATATATATATATATATATATATATATTTCTCCCAACGACGAGAGAAAAGGATACGATGATGATTTTTCACTAAATTTTTAATTTCTTTCTTTTTTTTAAATATTGATGTTTTCGTGGCAATAAAGCTTTCAAGAAAATTTCATACCTTCTGCTGCAAGAAAGAATCATTGTCGCCTGGCGCCGTAATATCTTCGTGTTTTTCCTGCAGTCGTTTTAGAATTCTTCAGCTCATGCGTATAGTGCCATCACTCAATAGGTGCACTGACACCAAGGACTACAGTGGCCATCTCAGGGATCCTCCAGGAAGACGTCTTGAAGCCTTCAGAGACAGCATGTGAGCAAAGAAGGCGAAGTTTATGGTTAAAATGAACTGGATGACGAAGCAGATCGACTAAAAGAGATTTTCAAGAGGAAAAGTACATCACGAGAATGGCAGATAGCTTCAGTCTGTAATTGTTTACTGCTGAAAATATGGACTACTTCGCGGAGCAGTATGAAGTCGAGGTTCCCGCCTTCTGCGATTATTCGGCACCTCTACAGTCGTATTGTCACTCACGGACGCAAGCTCTTCATTCGAAATAAGGAAGGAAATAATCAAGAAGAGAGGAAGACAGTGGAACGGAGGAACTGAAGAATTTATACGAAATAAAAGGTAGAGAACTTGAGGTGTTTTCTAAGCTGATTGAGAGGGATTTTGGATGCCCAAAATTACCGCTTGGAGCAGTTCTTCGCTCGAAATAAGAAAGAGAAGGAACAAAAAGAGGACGACATCGGCGTGGAGGTATACTGAAGAATGCTGACGAAGAATAAAGTAGATAACCTGAGGTGTTAGAAACTACTTCAAAGATTTTGGATTCACAGAATTACTTTTCGGAGAAGCAAGGAAGAATCGAAGGGATGATCAATATCGTCAGTAAGAGGAATCTCATAAGTTTATAGAAGACGACTCCTTAAAGCAAAGAAGCTGTTTATGTGCCAGAAAAAGAACTCCAAGTAATGGTTATCGCGATGTTGAAATGATCTAAAACCTTCGAGATTTTCCTTGAAGACATTTTGGAATCCTTCAGTCCTCCGGCTCCTGGAAGGACGAGAGAAATGCCATTCGCGCATGCGCCGAGCTTCAAAGTGTCCAAGAACAATCTCCGAGATGCTTCAAATCGTCTGGAAGCCTTCGGAGACAGAAAGTGTCAGTTTTGAAAAGTAGGGTAAGAGAAAGCAAAGAGTATTGGTGAGGGGAAGGGTCCGACCCAGAGGCCGCTTCCTTCCTCCAAGGAAGCAGCCTATGGGTCTGACCCTTCCCATGGAAAGGGCCCAAGCCCTTTAAGGATTGGCCCCAAAAGCCTACAAGGCTTGCCAGTCTTTTGAGGGCAGCCTTGAAGGGAAGGGTCCGACCAGAGGCTGCTTCCTCGGAGGAAGGCAGGTATCCTGTCAGGCTGGGGAAGCAGGCCTGGAGAGGGCCCAAGAACTTCAAGGATGAGGCCCAAAGTCCTCCTAGGCTGGCCAGTCTCTTGAGGGCAGCCTTGAAGGGAAGGGTCTGACCCAGAGGCTGCTTCCTCGGAGGAAGGCAGGTATCCTGCCAGGCTGGGGAAGCAGGCCTGGAGAGGGCCCAAGAACTTCAAGGATGAGGCCCAAAGTCCTCAAGGATGGCCAGTCTCTTGAGGGCAGCCTTGAAGGGAAGGGTCCGACCCAGAGGCTGCTTCCTCGGAAGAAGGCAGGTATCCTGCCAGGCTGGGGAAGCAGGCCTGGAGAGGGCCCAAGAACTTCAAGGATGAGGCCCAAAGTCCTCCAAGGATGGCCAGTCTCTTAAGGGCAGCCTTGAAGGGAAGGGTCTGACCCAGAGGCTGCTTCCTCGGAGGAAGGCAGGTATCCTGCCAGGCTGGGAAGCGGGCCTGGAGAGGGCCCAAGAACTTCAAGGATGAGACCCAAAGTCCTCCAAGGATGGCCAGTCTTTTGAGGGCAGCCTTGAAGGGAAGGGTCCGACCCAGAGGCTGCTTCCTCGGAGGAAGGCAGGTATCCTGCCAGGCTGGGGAAGCAGGCCTGGAGGGCCCAAGAACTTCAAGGATGAGGACCAAAGTCCTCCAAGGACTGGCCAGTCTCTTAAGGGCAGCCTTGAAGGGAAGGGTCTGACCCAGAGGCTGCTTCCTTGGAGGAAGGCAGGTATCCTGCCAGGCT
>NC_089748.1:21812771-21877771 GCF_040412425.1 Macrobrachium rosenbergii
ATTCTAGTAATTCAGAAGTGTGTGGTATTCTCTGAAACAAGGAGCGACACATAGTCCTACATTGCAGTCTTTACACATGAAATATGTCTGCTGGCCTTTCTTGGGCCTACGGGATGTATGCGAGCACACACGACATCTTAGTCTAGGTCGCAGTTGTTTTTCTGTTGAGGAACTGGATCAGGAAAGTGTCTTTCTGTTAGCCGCCTTGGCTGCGTTATTACGGTGCGGGTAATTATCTTGTTAGGTGCTGGAGGGTACCTTTCAATCAACTGCAGAACGACTGACTTAGAAAACTGTAAATATGACCCTTTCTTGCCAGTAACAAATCCATGCAAGTGATGACAGTTTACTAGTATCATATCAAGCAGACGGAAAAATAGTTTTATGTACCATCTCGTGGTTTTACGGATACACTTCACAGAACTAATAAGCATGTCGTTCTTGTCCACAATCCGCATTTTCTTATTATAGTCAACAACGCATGCAGGTTTTTGCACAAATTCCCCTGGTCGACACCTTTTTCACAGTCTACCATTATATTTTCATGTACTGAAGATAACATATACACTGTCCTGTTATCCTGCCATTTTAAACCTAATATTCCATTGCAGTTTTGAGACGAAATCTCAGATTTGTTCACATCAGAAATTTAGGCATAAATTTCCTATTTTTCCGGACTGTTCCACATGCTCCTGTTTCGTTGTCGCCCAAATACTTGAGCAGTTTTGGGCTGCAATACCAATTATCGAAATACAGGATGTGATGTTTTCCGAGATGCGAGGCCATAAATGTTTTTACCACAGAACCAGATACCCCTAGATCCTCATCTACCAATATCTCTGTATCTTTTCCAGTATAGATTATAAAATCGACAATATAATCCGTTTTGGCATCACAAAGTTCAAATATTTTCACTCCAAATCGACTTCTTTTATCTGGAATGTACTGCTTGAAACTTAGCCTTCCCTTCCATAACATTAAACTTTCATCTATGCATAAATCCTGGAAAGGTTGAAATTTTTCCCGGAATTTTCTACGCACACTGTCGAGCACGGGTTTAATTTTTTTAGTTTATTATCTGGGCTTGTTTCCTGTGAATTATCAACGAAATGTAGAACCCGTAGAATTTGAAGAAATCTGTCCCTTGCCATCAGCCTTCTCACTCCTTTTGTCTCGAATGTCTCAAGCGTAGTCCAGTAATCTACGATGCGATGTTTACTTATATGCGACATGATCATAATCACACAAAGGAACCGTATCATTTCCTCCACAGTAACCTGAGCAAATTTTCGCAAATACTTTGGCACTGCATCTCTAGCGTATCAACAAGGAATCTCTGATAACGGTTTGTCTCTTCAGCAATCAGCCCCATAAATTCGTTGTCGAAAAATTCAAAAAAATAGTCTACTTCCTTTGAATTTTCATTCACATTACATTTCGACGTAATGCCACTGCCACTGCTGTCAAATATGAAATCTCTGGGCTGGAAATTGCTGGCAGCCCACTCCCCACTCATCACCTGGGTCACTTCGCTGTCTCCGCCTTCTTTTGACACCTTGGCTTTCATTTGTAGGTGGCAGATTTTCGTCATTTCACTGTCGGTTGATATTTCATCACTGTCTCTTGTACCAGGACCATAATTATCCATTTCATTTCCTTCTAAATCCGATTCATTTTCATATCCAGAAAATGAGTCGAGAAGAATCTATAAAATAGTTATCCTCGTCGAGCTCTTCTCTCGATCTGTACAGTCAACTCGAGGATGTCGTACCTTTTGACCCGTCCTCCTGTGACATCTTGATGAAGACTAATGAATTTTAGGAAACACGTGAATTTATATGAATTCACTGTATGGCAACTGACAGACTGTTACCATATCAAGAAAAAGAGGCCAGTATTTCAATCATCAGTCCTTCACATAAAAGAAATTACCGGTGCTCGTATACGACACAACAGTGTTCCGGCCAGTTTATTAAATGCGTCGTATACGTTACAACCGAAATCAAAGGGTTAATAACCCTTAACTGGCGACCTTTGGCTAATTAACGACTGTCTTTGAGGTTAACTTTTGGCTAAAAGTGGCAGGTTACGTGTAATCTTGGTTTGCAGGGCCGTAAAAACTACGTAAATTGAATAATAAATGTTTCAACCAAGACCCTCAACGTAAAAATTGGCGACCTTGCGTAGAATCTAAAGTAAATTTTGGAGAAAGAATCTGAGAAAAGGAAATTAAAATTACATTAATTCCAAATAATAAAGTCAGATATTGAATTCCATTTCATTCTTCCAAACAAAGAACGAGGCATAATAATAAGCAGTAAAGAGAATAGTTATAATAAAGGTAGTGAAATTAGAATTATAGGTAGGAAGGGTCGTTCGAGAGCAGAGCGAATTTATAAATGCACATGTCGTTTAAGAAAGGGCATTTTACCGTGTTCGGACCGTGAGAGAAGTCATTGAAGAAACAAATCCTTAAAGTAAAATTTCATGTACACAAAGTAATTAGAAATCGCGTCGGCAATTCCGATCGTTATTGTTTGCATATAGCGGGAATCATTCAAAAACCGTGTCAGTGAAGTGGCGAACGAAGATAAAATAGTAATTTTACAACCCAAATACATTTTCAGTAAAGTAAATTTGGTCCGTTCCAAATCACTCCTCAAATCTATTCCATTGTTTTGAGGATGCAGACAGGAACGATAACAAAAGACACAAAGTTGTTTGGTAATTTAGTTTTCCATCCGTAACGTAAAACACTATGCATGATTGGTATATTTAAAGTAAAATCTGGATACCTGCATTTGTTTTTCGTTCGTTGTTTGAATTTGTGCTAAAAGAAAATACCCGCCACAAGTTGTTTTGAAATTGTTTAGGCCTAATGTAAACGCCATTTGGGGTTGTCCTTCTTAGGTTGTTTTGAAATTTAGGCCTAACGGGACCTTGGCCGCCATCTCAACGACCTTGTTATTGTGACCTCGACTCTGCTCCCCGCCACTCTTGGGGCATATATTTTTTTTTGCTTTTCATAGTAGATAAACCCACCTCCTAATATCTTAGCTAGGAAAAAACAAAAGATAATTTAGGCAGGGAAAGTTAGGCCTTAGTTAGGAGTAATAACAAGTTCCTATACGAATACCTACTATAAAATCATATAAAGAAAATTTAAAATTTTACGATAAACTTTTGTGACGTCGGCTCCCAGGAAAATTAAGATAATAAAGTAATCCTAAGGAAGCCAAGACGACGCATCTATATCATTTTATTAAGATCCATGCCATTGTGCATGTATAAAATCTTTGTTTACATGTTCTCAAGCAGCAAGAAATTTCGCTGATTGAAATCTCTCTCTCTCTCTCTCTCTCTCTCTCTCGTCATTCATTCAAGTAAGCATTCCTAACCTAAGTGTATGTGACCCTCTTCAAAGAAAGAACGGCCGACACTAGGCTAATTAATTCGAATACAATAAACCAAATAAAAAGAAACACCTCTGTCCCACAATAGATGAGGACAAGTTAAGAGTAATTACAATACAGTGATAAACTGTCGGTCACGAGTGAGGCCTGCTATCCAGACCGAAGCAAACAGTAGTTTTCACCCTCTGAAAAAAAAAGGGGCCAGCACTGGGGCCGGTACTGGGACCAGCCACTCACGAGGATCTTTAAAAAAAAAAAAAAAAAAAAAAACAAATTCACTTTATTCCACAGTGCCAATAATTTGCAGCACTGTCATCACTGGAATCTCTTCTCTCTCTTCTCTCTCTCTCTCTCTCTCTCTCTCTTTCTTTTACCTTCCTTTCTCTCTCATTCGATTGTTGCACTCTGCAGGGTGTAGAGTGCCTTTCCTCCCATATAGCCTAGTTGGACTCCAGTAGAGGGTCCCTAGGAACACATTGGCACCATAAGTGCCACTCAGAAAAAAAAAAAAACAAAAAAGGGAACACAGAAGAGAAGGTTCTTCTGGAACCTAACCTGCACCAGTGCCTAGGGATACTGAGTGCCACCAGTGTGACCTGTACACGGCACACCCAAACTACAGTGCCACCTTTTGAAAGGGTGCCACGTCATTGAAGAGACACTTCCTCGCTGCCCAAGTACGCCCAGTCGACCCGGTTAGACGCCCTTCCCCACCAGAACCATGGCAGCAGAGCATTATAAAACTTTCCTGGGGCTGGGGACGGCGGCAGGTCTCACCGGCTCGGAACTTACTACCTGGGTTAAGGAGCAAGTGGACGACTTGGCCAAGGGGAGAAGGAAGAAAGACTCGAGCAGAGGAAGTATGAAGCCGAGCAAAGGCAATATGAAGAGGAAAGAGAAGAAAGAAGGAGACAGCATGAGTTAGCCTGCAAGGAAACTGAGTTAGCCCTAAAGGAGAAGGAGCTCGAGCTTGAAAGAGCGAAAATGGAGAATGCCGAAGCTATGGCTAGCCATCAAGCCTCCAGTCCTACACCTGCTGCATCAAACGCTCCAATTTCGAGCATCAATTCCCTAGTCCCCAAGTGGACTGAGGACGAGCCAGAAGCATGGCTGGAGGAGATCGAGGCTCTTTTCGATAACTACAGCACCACGGAGACGGAGAGAGCCTTAATACTAGCCAAGCATATGGAGGAAAAGCCAAGGCAGCGCTTCGCTCACTGGAGAAGAGCCAGAGAGGCAACATGGCGGAAGTTCGTAGAGTCATTACCAAGGCCTACGAGATAACCCCAGAAAAATGGAGACAACGGTTCCGAGGTCTTGCCAAGGAAGTCGGCTGGTCTTGGACGGAATGGGCATGTCACAAAACCCAGTCCGGTACGCGCTGGTTCGACTCCTTGGCCTGCACGACGTTTGAGGATCTCTTCAATCGGACCATGCTAGAAGACCTTTTCCAATGTGTGCCAGGGCCCTTGCGGTATATCTTAACGATAAACAGCCCTCCACACTTATGGAAGCTTGTCGCATGGCTGATTCGTGGGAAACCTTCAATCAGTCGCATAGCACCTCTCAGAAGCGAATCATCCCTCCGGCCTACCTCTCGAACTCCACTCGCCCGAAGAATGGACTGCCTAGCAAGACCATATGCAACTATTGCAGAAGGGGGCCACGCTGAAGCTGAGTGCCGATACAAACTCGGCACTAATAAGCAGCCTAACCCTACCAGCCAGAACTCCGCTCCCGATTCATCCGCTCAGCCCTCTCCTCCAACAGTTACTGCAGGCCACGAGCCCATCCAAAAGGCCCGTGCAAATCCTGTGGGGCTGCTAGCCACTACAATGCTGGATCTCCGGCCTGTCCACATCATGTCCCCACCACCAAATTTGTCAACCTAATCAGCACTTCATTTTTCTGCTGCTGGTCCGCACGGATCCTTTACCCCGAGAGACTGGAAACCCAGTTCATCTCGGTGGCCCCTCTTCAGAGCACTAGCCTGCCAGTGACCCTTCCGGTCACAGTAGACACTGCGGCAGATATTAGCCTGATCACCAGGGCCCAAGTGCCAGCCGGTGCCATGGTTGACGAAGAAACCCGGTGGGAAATGAAGTGGATAGAGGGCCACACCATCACCGTTCCTACTGTCCAACTCCAGGTTATGACACCTTGGGGCACGATACCCCACCGCCTCGGCGTGGTAGGTGGAATTCGGCCCGGAGTGGTCTTCTTGTTGGGTCGGGATCTTCTCTGCGGAAGCCCGTCACCAACGCCACTCCGCAGCCACGTTACCTCCTCCACGGAGGCCCCAGTTAAAAAAAAAATGACAAACCTCCACCTTCCGCCCACCAAAGTGGTCCGCGGAAGGGCACAACCCAAACTATTCCAGGCCTAGCCCTCTCCAATCGCGAAGGGCTGGCCCACCAAGAGGTCTTCCCCCTCCGCGAAGAGAGATTCAGGAGGAGCAGTACCGCTGCAGGACGTGCAAGCGGGCAGACCACTCCACAAATTGGGAGGGCTGCCCAAGCAAGCAACGCCAGCGGACGCCCCGAACAAAACTCACCGAGAGGCTACGATCTCCTGCTGGGGCAGGAATCTCTGCCGCAGCCAAAACCAAGTCGTCCGGAGGTATTGCACCTCGGACCCCTTGTCAGGCATGCCTGACCCTCAACTGCTGCCAGTGCCACTTGCGAGCACTGAGCAGTGCCAGACTCCGTCCGCCACGGACGTTGAGCTACCAATGGAAAAGGCCCCTATGCCGGGTCTAAATCATGAGGCGAATCCTCCTCCGGGAGATTTAGGATTCCCCATGCAGTTGATCATCGCGACTGGAGAGCCTCCAGCACCGAAACTTCTTCTTTGCAAGATTCTTCTTTGCAAAATTTGACTCCAGGATGAACCCTGGAGGATCGAAATGGTACCCCTTCCTTGGAAGACCAGGAACTGGCATCCTCGGACGCAGAAGTCGAGATCGCTCTCGCTCGGTTGTCGCAGCAGCCGGAGTAGGGAGTCCTCCCGCAGCTTTTGCAGTTGCCCCTGACTTCGCGCCCGCTAGCCCTTCTGGCCTGTCCCGGAGTTGGTGCTCTCATCACCTGCTGGGCCAGCTACTGATAGGCCTTGGAGGAAACCGAAGAAGAAGAAGAAGGGCGGAAGAGAGCCCAGTAGTTGCCGAGCTATAACGCTCATCCTGGCACTAGTGCCCTCTCGGCACAGTGCCCTAACATCTAAAGTGATCCTGGCCCCTTGCCCAGAGAAGGTAGCCAGTGTGATCTCTTCCTTTTATTTGTACCCTAGCCTAGCCACCTTAAAGTACAGTACATCAATTTAGTAACCTTGTTCTTTCCACTTACCACCGAGCCGCAGTAATCATGTAAGTAGCCTAACTAATTTCAGTAATCTTAACTATTGTGAAACGAGCCACGATGCTCGTGACACGCATGGCCTAAGACCTCAGTGAGGCACCCATTTATCATATGAGGCAACCCTCATGAATTAACTAGTAAATTTTAATTGTATTAAACATAAACCATGTTGTAATTTAGTTAGAATATTAACTCTTATGTTGGTGCTACGGTCGGGTTAGGATAGGTTAGGCTAGGGAATATCATAGAATGTACCACTAGGCTAGGTCTAAAACACATCATGATTGTAGGAGGTAGCCTATAATAACCGTGAGCACCTTCTAGTACTATTAGAATTAGGTAAAGTAGTGATTATAGCTCATATCCTATCTAGGGTTAGGTAGTTCTGTAGCTAGGTAGGCTAACCAGGACTAATCTGCTCAGGGAAGGAGAGTAACCTACGAGATATAACAGCTTGCTTAGTATAGACCTTCACGCCCGAAAAGGGAGTGAAGGCCCTCTTAAGGGGGAGCTTTTATAAATATTACTGCTGTTCGCCCTCGAACATTTAGGGTAAAAATATCAGCCGATTGACCTCGACAGAGAACATCTTTGTCCCCGATAGGAGGCTAGGCAATTCAAATTTAACAATCCGTTGTAGACAAATGTTTTCATAGGCTGGAAAGTTTGTAAACAAAATATGCTAGGCATTAGGGACCTAAGCCTCAGAGAGGGTTTACGCTCAATGACCCCTAGTTATGGTGGCCCTTAAGCTTTATTCTATGCATTCGACGATGCCTTTGTCAAGGTCGGATTGTTTTGCGGTATAAGCCCTCCTCTGGCGGGGAACGTTGAGGTCGGGTCAGAGAGATTCCAGCGGTCACTGAACCAGGGTGACGCTGGTGCGTCCCCGATATTCTTTGTTCTTTATTACTTTTCTCCTACGTCTATCTTAATTAGTGAATTGGGAAGACTGCCAGAATACGACTCCTGAGGTCCTCGTTTGCGCAGCGACTTCGACATTCACGGTAAGTCGATTCTTGTTGAAGCTTCGTCGATTGACTAGTACTTTTCTGTATTTCACATTTTTTCTTTGTTTTCTTCCTTCAGCCACCACTTAGGGTATATGTGTTTACAAAGTCTAGATTAAGCCTAATTATTTTATTGTTAGCTTCAACCCCATTATTCCAGTAAAATACCTAGGATTTAGGTAAGCAAAATCAGGTTAAATCTCGATGCTTTTGTATGCCTCGCGTCCGAATGTTTGGAAGAACGTTGCGTTTAAAATCAAATTCATCTCAAATATTCTTTGTTAAGGTTAATAACCCTTAACTGGCGACCTTTGGCTAATTAACGTCTGTCTTTGAGGTTAACTTTTGGCTTCAAGTGACAGGTTACGTGTAATCTTGGTTTGCAGGGCCGTAAAATTTACGTAAATTGAATAATACATGATCAACCAAGACCCTCACACGTAACAATATATATATATATATATATATATATATATATATATATATATATATATAAATTTATATACAGTATTTATATACAATCATAATATATAAATGTATTTAATATCATATATATATACGTATCTCCGATATATTATCACGAAGGAAATTTATATAAGTGATAAATGTATACCAGCGTGGAAATCACCCTTGGCATGGACAAAATGAAATAATCAAGGCGTTTATACTTGTTATATATAATATATATGCATTATATCATCATTTATATATACATATATATATACGATGTTTATCATGAAATACGGAGGTGGGTCATTGCCGAAAGTATAAATACGATTATATGAAATTGTATATGACGGGAAAAAGGCTCGGTAATGATTTATACCTCTCTTGATGGAAGAGTATATATGCGTCTCTGGAGTAAACTTGAATGGGTCATATATACATAGCGTCCCAGTGGTACCTGTTCATTTATCTCTTATATAAATATCACCCGGTAACGCTTAGAAATTCTGGTAAAATCGCACTGCAAATTTGTAGTTGTGCAGAAAGATAAGGAAAAATTGTGCATGATGTGACTATCATGAATTTATAAATATATATATATAAAAACTATATATATATATATATTTCCAGATATAAATATATATATAATCATAAAAAAATATAAATACAAAATATGTGAATTTAAATATATTACCAAAACAAGACAATATATATATATCTGCTTTAAATTTTTATAAATATTCCATATATGTTAATAGTTATATACTATATATTTATATATATATATATATAAATAGGCTATAATATATATATATATATATAAATAATGTGTGTTTGTGTATTAACAATGTCATATCTATAAAACTTACACAGGTCAAAAATGTCAGTCTAGTATATTCCTAATGAGTACATTCTCGACCTCTCACTCAATGAAATATCTGAAGAAGACATGCAAAATCTTTAGTGTCCCAAAACACCAAAAAATACAAATATGGGAATTCATCCCATGTTATTCTAAAACAAGATACATGTTATAGAAATGGAGAAAACAATCTACAGTTTGGTAAATAGATATGATCCTTACCTCGAAACCCAGTGTTCAAATCAGTTCTGGCTCTTTTCCTTTAACCGACATAATCCCTTCTCACCTTGGGACTCCACCAAAAAGACACGCACAAAGACACATTCCTCACCGGAACCTGGACACTTCCAGTGAACGTACATAGTGTCATCTCATATAACCCCACCCCTCGAAAATTCTGACGCCATCCTTACTTAATGAGGAAATGCGTCAGATGCTACCTAAACGTACTTCTCCAAGATTTTGGGAAAATTTTCCTCCCCACTTGTTAATTCAACATCCATTGTGTATTGTAATTCAGAACATACTTGTGACATTATGTTTTTCATATATATATATATATATATATATATATATATATATATATATATATATATATATATATATACATTTATATGTATATATATATATTTATGTATATATATATATATTAATTTTAAAGAATCTATATATAATTATATTATTTTATAATTTAAGAAAACGTCTTGCGCCCTTTCTCTACAATGTATGATTTTCTCATGTTATATGGAAAAAAGTACATATATGCGACAAAAACTATTTTCTCCTTATAACTTTATCAGTTGAGAAGGAGACGTCCAATCGAGACTTGTCCATCATATATAAGAGTGCTTTTACTCTACAGAATTTCGTTTTCTCTTCTTCAGTGACGGGAAAACGTGGCAAAATGAGACAACGAAACTATTAGAAGAATAATGTATTAGATCGTAAGGGATTAGAAGCCCTCGCTTCCTCCCCTCATTTTCTCTTTCAGAGGAAATTCAATTTCATTGGTTGGAAGATTATTGAAGACCCTTTACCCTTTGCCAGTCCCCTTGAAATAAGGGTGGGTGCAGTTTAGACCTTTATCGTGCATTCCAGCCATAACAATACCGTAACCCGGAATGTCTCTTAAACAAATTCTATATTGAGTGAAGTTTGTAAAATCAAATATCACTTTCCTATTTTTCACTGAATTTATTCTGATTTAGTCTTCTTTTGGCACCTGTATCTTAGTGTTATTCCAAGTGTATTGAAAAGAAACTTCAAACACTTTTATAATAATACATTATGACTTTACTTATTTAATGTTAAGTATGCTTAAAGTCATTCCCATGTGCGCAGAAATCTTTTGCCATCACCATTTTTCAAGATTCTTTCATTTATTATTCGACGCCTAATATCTCCAACTGTTCAGAAGTCGTTCGATTACTCTGAGCTCATAATTTTTGTGTCCTACTGAATCATTTTAGTTTGTATTACCCATCATTATCTCCTATAGCTTTTTCCTTTGAAAATTTGTCTGTTCTTTTCAGTTTGCACACCTGGACCAATTTAAATCTCATAGCCACATCTCTCTCATGGGTACGTCCATCACCTTCTCAGGATCATATCTCTTTTTCATATCTCATTATTTATTCCAGGCCTGCGTTACATAACTGGGCGGGGATGGCCCGTCTGCTGTCCTGCTATAAAATATGTAAAACATTTGCTTGTCTGTCACAGCTTTAGTTATTAGTCTATTCTTATGCTGCCATGTATCTTATTTCCTATTATTTTGCAACTACTCTGGTGTTTGACTCCTACTGATGGTAGTTTTCTAGACACCTTTCAAAGTTTGGGAGATGGTCATAAATTCCACGTTTTGTTTATGATATCACATAAGCGATATGAGTAATTTGCCTGTGATCTTAGGGACATTTATTTTTATAAAGAAATCCACACATTAAATGAGCAACGGATAAATTCGTTAAATTCCTTTAACCACCAAGAAACGTCATTAAGTCTCACTCTCATATTTATACGACACCTTTCCTGCCTTTTCTCCTAAGGGACGCTTTTGCCTGCAGCTGAATGCCAGTTCCAGATAAATTCACATTTCTACTCCTTTCATCTATAATTTCGGGGTCGATAACCATAATCGTTGCGACGCTTGGTAAAACAAAATCGAGAATACAGTACAGTATATTGTTGCTAAGCCGATTCATTCGTCACTGTAAGTCAAGAGTTAAATTTCACTTACAAATCCTCTATTCTGCGGTGGTTCGATTTTGCTGTTACGGAGATTTGAACTAACAGATAAACAAAGTAAATCAATACAGAGAGAAAGAGAAAACTGCATTTTTTATATAAAATCCTGCAGGATTTTATATATTATTCCAACATTTAAATATTGCATGTTTCAGAATGGCAAACAAAAGAGAGTTGAGAAAGAACTTAATAGGATAAAAAATAACGAGCGGGGCAGTTATCGTCCTGGGACTTGTTCCAGGACAGGAAACATAGCATGTCCTTCCAGTGACAAACAAGCGCAAACTCATGTATTGGTAAACAACCAATCATTGAAACGAAAATATAAATGTCCCAAACAATTCGAATATATATATATATATATATATATATATATATATATATATATATATATATATATATATATATATATATATATATATATATATATATATATATATATATATATATATATATATATATATATATATATGTGTGTGTGTGTGTGTGTGTGTGTGTGTGTGTAAATGTAAATGTTCTGAGTCAGTGTATGTTTCTGTGAGTGGATGACTGTCCTTGTTAAAAAATGATTTGATCTTCATTTTTAAAAAAGTAATTCATCTTACAAAAGATTATGAAATGTTCCTGATATATTCACAAAGGCATTTCCAATGTTTATGGATCATTCATCATTTAATGGCATTTGAAAATTGCCCAGAATTTCTTTTGATGTCAAAATCAGTTATAGTCTGTTCATAGTATTAATATATCGTAATGCCGTGTGTGCGTAAGTCAGTCTAATGACAGTCTTTTAGTTGAGCCTTTCTATGCCTTAACATTCACGATAATATAAGTCATTAAATCTTAGGGAATTCGATATGAGAAAATGAAAAATAAAAATAAAATTAAGTTTTATTTACTTGCATTTTCCAAACCTAAATAAAAAAAAGGGGTGATTGTGAGTTGATGGAAGACTAGACTTAACTCTGATGAATGTATAAGGTAGATAGTTAGACCTTTTTTCTTTCTTTTCTCCTTTTCTTTTACTGTTCCTCTGGTTTCCAGACGCAAATTCGACTGTTTAATAAAATCGACGAAAGTGTCGACACAACTGCACGCTGTGTGTACCGCATAGCTAACCAAACTAGCCGCTATGACCCACCCGTCTACTAAAATGTGTACTTTGTATATTACTTTGTCTTGTAACCACCAGCAGTCATATATATGTATGTGTTGTGTGTGTATAATATATAATACATATATATAATATATATATATATATATATATATATATATATATATATATATATATATATATATATATATATATAATATATATATATATATATATATATATATATATATATATATATATATATAATATATATATATCTTTTATAGACTTATAAAACTAAAATATAGTTCCTATTATCTATATGTTATATATATATATATATATATATATATATATATTATATATATATTATATATTATATTATTATTATTATTATTATATTTTATATAAATGATGTTCTATATATAATATATATAATATGATACACATATATTTATATAAATTTTTCCTTTTTCATGGTAAAACTAATAGTTTCTTCTTGTTATACAATTTCTTTTATTATTATTTTTATTTTAAATTAGTTTTTATTATTCATTTCATGGGGAAAAGTCAAAATCTGTTTATTCTGCTGCTTTATATGCTCTTGCAGTCCTCTACTAGCTCTTTCTCAAATACAATGACAGAAGAAAGTCTCTCGGCAACAATTATATAGAATATATTATTATTATTATTATTATTATTATTATTATTATTATTATTATTATTATTTTATTATTATTATTAGTTATTATTATTATCATTATTATTACAGAAATAATTTTGGAAAACATGATGTTCTATGAAAATAGCAACTGATTACTATTATACACGCTACATGACCATTTCTTTGTTGTGTTTTTATTGCAAATAAGTTATTAACTACAGTATTTCGATAATTATAACTGTTTATTTCTTTATTTTGCATGCTCCTCCTCTTCTCTCTTCTTCTCTCTTTTTCTCTTCTTTTCCTTTTTTCTTTGTTTCAGTCCGACACTTTTCTGAGAAAACTGTATTTGTCCCTTTTAAGGCGTCTCTTTTTTTCCTTACACATTTCTTTGTTTGGATCCTCTTGTTATTCGTCTTCTTTTTTCTTACCTAATAGGTATTGTTTTCTTTGTTGGCTGCTATTCCTGCTGCTGCTACTGTTCCTTGTAAGATTTATTTCACAGAATCTTATTTATTGTTGTCTACATGTTTATAGATTTCTCATTTTCATTTTTCTAGTAGAACGATATTGTTATTGCTACATTTTATGGTTATATAGTTTTAACGAAAAGTTGATAAATGTTGATATAAATAACTGCTAAAATGAAAGCAATTAACAATAGGGGCTTGCAGTTTAACGGTTAAATGTTGTCTTGAAGAGATTTAAAATGCGTTGTAAATAGAATTGTTTACAAGCAGAGGTTTTCAGCCACATTTTTTTATTCAAATAATTACAAACAGACACCTTGCTCTCTTGTCGTTTCCATGCCTTATCAAGTCTTTTTTTCTTTCATCCCCTCACTGTCTACTTCGACATGTACTGACACTTGTTACTCTTGTTGTCAGTTCTTGAATAGTCTCCACACTCTCCTCTGCTCCTTTCTTTTGTTCCCCTTCGTGTTTTCCTTCGGGTCATTGAAAACTTCCCCTAATAATCTGCCTTAAGTGTAGGGAGGAATCAGAATCTTCAAAAGATTGTTTTTTTTTTATGGAATCTTTCAAGGATAGAAGTTTTTTATGGACTCTTTCAAGGATAGAAGTTTTTTATGGAATCTTTCAAGGATAGAATTTTTTATGGAATCTTTTAAGGATACAAGTTTTTTATGGAACCTTTAAAGGATAGAAGTTTTTTTTATGGAATCTTTCATGGATAGAAGTTTTTTATGGAATCTTTCAAGGATAGAAGTTTTTTTATGGGATCTTTTAAGGATAGAAGTTTTTTTATGGAATCTTGAAAGGATAGAAATTTTTTTATGGAATCTTTCAAGGATAGAAGTTTGTTTATGGAATCTTTCAAGGATTGAAGTTTTTTATGGAATCTTTAAAGGAGAGACGTTTTTTATTGAATCTTTCAAGGATAGAAGTTTTTTTTTATGGAATCTTTCAAGGATAGAATTTTTTTATGGAATTTTTTACGGATAGAAGTTTTTTTATGGAATCTTTAAAGGATAGAAATATTTTATGGAATCTTTCAAGGATAGAAGTTTGTTTATGGAATCTTTCAAGTATAGAAGTTTTTTATGGAATCTTTTAAGGATACAAGGTTTTTATGGAACCTTTAAAGGATAGAAGTTTTTTATGGAATCCTTCATGGATAGAAGTTTTTTATGGAATCTTTAAAGGATTATAAGTTTTTATAGAATCTTTAAAGGATAAAAGTTTTTTATGGAATCTTTAAAGGGTAGTTTTTTTTAATGGAATCTTCAGAGGTCAAAGTTTTTTATGGAATCTTTAAAGGATAGAAGTTTTTTATGGAATCTTTAAAGGATCTAAGTTTTTTTATGGAATCTTTAAAGGATAGAAGTTTTTTATGGAATCTTTAAAGGGTAGTTTTTTATGGAATCTTTAAAGGGTGGAAGTTTTTTTTATGGAAACTTTAAAAGATAGAAGTTTTTTTATGGAATCTTTAAAGGATAGAAGTTTTTTTTATTGAATCTTCGAAGGACAGAAATTTTTTATGGAATATTTAAAGGATGGAAGTTTTTTATGGACTCTTTCAAGGATAGAAGTTTTTTTTATGGAATCTTTAAAGGATAGAAGCTGTGCCCCTGTCAACACAGTCAGCTATATAGGCAGTTAAATAATCAAAAGAAACTTTTCTAAGATTCTCGAGAGCTGTGTATATAATAAAAATCTTATGGCCAGTTGCAGCCATTTTAAATTTTTAGGATGCCCTTGGAGCTATTTACCATTTTTAATTCGACAATTTTTTGAACTTAAAAAAAATATGTGTACCGGAATTTTGTTGTATTCACAATTATTCTGTTCCTGTGATGGTTACCATAAAATCCAGCCGCTTATATACATATTTTTCGGATTAAACGAACATTTCTGTCCACAGATTTAAATTCAACTACTTATTTGTAGTTTGTTTTGAATCTCTTACCGTCGAAAAATCCGAGAGAAAATATGATGACAACTAACATTAACATCAAGAAAGAAATCCTTTTCTTCGAACAATTAATGCAAAGGAAAGAGGAAAATTTCATACATCATATCTTTGAGAAATTAAAATATGAACCTACAATAAAGACTAAAGAAACGGAATATAACGAAAAATATCACCATCAAGAGTACAGGATATGCTCGTTTCAAACGACCTCATTACACATACAATCAACTTTAATGAGAAACGGCCCTGGGCGTGGTGGACTCCATCTGATGTGTTCACAGGATTACGTATTCAGGCCCAAGGATCTGGGAAAACACACAATTTAACTATGATAATCCATTTGGGACATTAGAAAAAAAGAAACTCGAAAACTTTTTATCAAAAAGAGAAAATTCACGTATTATGAGGTATCTCGTAATAGGAGGCTCCACTTCAGCTAATGTTAACTCATATATATCGGAAAATATCCTGACTTTTAATTTCTACGTATGGCGTGTTTAAAACTAGCAAAATTATTATAGTATATTTGGTAAAACTACTCTCTCTCTCTCTCTCTCTCTCTCTCTCTCTCTCTCTCTCTCTCTCTCTCTCTCTCTCTCTCTCTCTCTCAACATGGATCCTGTTAGATTTATTTTTGAATTCCCCTTGGTGTGACATTTTCCCACTTTTCTCCAAACTCTTGTTTATTCTCGCATTTTTTGTCTTTTATGAATCATCGTTTCTTACCTTTGCAATCAAAATCCTACAATGTACCTTTCATAGTATAGTAAGTAATGCCTCTATAATTCTTACAGTTTACAGTTAACTCATCCTTTTACCTATAGAAATGATTCCTTATCCCTTGCACCTCAACTTTGGAACCTTCCATAAGACTGAAAATTAATGAGAGAGAGAAAAATATGAGAAAAATTAGCAAATAAGTAGTGAAATTTAAGCAAGTAAATTAAAATTAAAAGAGCAAATGTACTCAAGTGAGGTATTAACCGAGAACTGTTAAGCTCATGGATCTTACAGCACAGGAAAGTACAGTCAAGTCTTGGGGAAGAAGAATGTGAAGTTTATGAATGCCAAGCATAGAACTCATAGAACTGAGGCGTACACAAATGTCTGGTTTGAAAAAAATGACTGCAAGTTAGTAAAATGTGGGGGTCATCTTATAGATTGTTCGGCAAGAAATAAAAAGGATGAAAATGCGTAAGCATCAAAAGACTGTATTATTTAAGCATTGCAGAAAGCAGACATTGTTTAGTATACCCAGAAATGAATGCGGCTGGTTGTCGACTGAGACAATTCGAAAATGAAAATAAAAAAATGTGATATTTCTTAACGTAGAGCAACATTAATCTGTTGATTTTTTTCTTCCTTTTCGGTACCTGGATGGATTAAGTGGCGAGACAATTCCGAGAAAGGACAAGAAATAAAATCTGAAGGTAAGTTTCGTCAGGAAAGTTGTTATAAATGAAATGTGTAGTGACAGTTGGTGTTGATCTCCCATGGAAACTTCAGCAATCCTGAATTGTACGTGGCGGATGGAACATTTTTTTTTTATGTATTCAGGAATTCGTAGGAATATAGCTTCATTATTAAGTAAACCTTTTAGTACTTATGTTTATTATTTTTAATACAAATTTTGAGGATGAGGATTATCCAGTTACGAGCACCGATCAGGCATAAAATGGAAATGATTCTTCCCCTTAACGAAAAAGATATATGAACAGTCACATTTTCATATTACATCCGATATAAAAGCTGGAAATAGCGTGACGATTTATGATTTTCTTTATATTGGTTTGAAGACATTTACAAGTTCATGGTAAAATAAGTATTCGTGTTGTCATATTAATTTTCTAAGAAACATTCGGAAATTTTTATTTTACTGAACTGTTCATAGTGTCAATACTTCATTGCCATTACAGATACAGGACAAAGGTTTCTGTGGTGTGATTTTCAGTAATTTACGAAATGATACGCTGCTCAAAAGCATTTTATCTGCTGGAAAAGTCGACAGAGTTTCGCATGAAATAGATTTTACCTGAAATTTTAAATATATATATATATATATATATATATATATATATATATATATATATATATATATATATATATATATATATATATATATATAAATATATATATATATACATATATAAATACACATAAATATATACACATGTTCATCCAATACCCATGTGGTCCCGTGGCATATAAATATAAGAAGCTCTCGCAGGAAAAGGTGAAAGGAAAGATCGTAGATCCTGAACTTTCGACTTTATTTCAAGACCTGATCACAGTAACAGAGAGGAAAAAAGTACAATACTGTAACATTACATTTGTCTGGTAAAAAAAATGCACACATAAACAAAAGTAAAGATCAACTATCCGATTGCTAGTATTTACAAATTAGGTAATACATCAAACAGCCCACTGTTATGAAGAGTAATGAGTATGTTGTCTTACGAGCGAAAAGGCTCCTTCAACTGTTGGTGCTCTAAATATCTCAGTTTTCATAACATTATCAACTTTATAAAACCCAGAACTCAGGTTCATATTATTAATTTTATCAATAAAACATGATTCTATTATTAGTCATTCTAAAATGTCGATAGATTTATACAGTCAGTTCTGGATTTTATAAAGTTGATAATGCTATGAAAAATGAGATATTTAAAGAACCAATAGTTAAAAGAGCCTTTTCCCTCGTAAGGCAACGTAGTAATTAAGTCCTGGATTTTCTAAAGTTGATAATGTTATGAAAAATGAATATTTAAAGAACCAATAGTTAAAAGAGCCTTTTCCTAGTAAGACAACATAGTAATTAAGTCCTGGATTTTATAAAGTTGATAATGCTAGGAAAAATGGGATATTTAAAGAACCAATAGTTAAAAGAGCCTTCTCCCTCGTAAGGCAACGTAGTAATTAAGTCCTGGATTTTCTAAAGTTGATAATGTTATGAAAAATTAATATTTAAAGAACCAATAGCTAAAAGAGCCTTTTCCCTCGTAAGGCAACGTAGTAATTAAGTTCTGGATTTTCTAAAGTTGATAATGTTATGAAAAATGAATATTTAAAGAACCAATAGTTAAAAGAGCCTTTTCCCTCGTAAGACAACATAGTAATTAAGTTCTGGATTTTATAAAGTTGATAATGTTATGAAAAATGAGATATTTAAAGAACCAATAGTTAAAAGAGCCTTTTGCTCGTAAGACAACGTAGTAATTAAGTCATGGATTTTATAAAGTTGATAATGTTATGTAAAATGAGATTTAAAGAACAAATAGTTAAAAGAGCCTTTTCCCTCGTAAGACATAGTAATTACTCTTCATAACAGTGGGCTGTTTGAAGTATTACCTAATTTGTAAATACTAGCAATCGGATAGTTGATCTTTACTCTTAAACCAGACGAATGCAATGTTACAGTATTGTACTTTTCTCTTCTCCTCTCTGTTACTGTAATCAGGTCATGAAATAAAGACGGAAACTCAGAGTCTAGGATCTTTCCTTTTACCTTTTCCTGCGAGCGCTTCTTATATATACACGTGTGCATGTGTGTATTTTGTGTCGGGGGGAGGGGGGGGGTTGAACGGATGCGCGTGTGTGCGTCTCAGTCTGTAATCATCATTATCCTTTCCTTCTATGATGATATTATGGCAAATCATTTTCTGTCTGACTTACTTTCATTTCATTTTCTATCCTCGTGTGTCTTCGTATGATGTAATTGATGAAGTTATTCTCATTATGAATGCTTTCATGTCCAGACAGACGAAATCGCTAAGAGTGGCATGAACAAAAATTCTTAAAGACTTTATAGTTCGTTATTATAATCAGTTTCATTCAAGAAATGCGCCAGTGGTGTACGAGATTAGATTTTGGAGGATTTAGGGAACTAAGAGGGCCAAGTGTCCTCTAAAATGAAACAGTTCCTCGTTGGGAGAGTCGATAGAGTTGTTGACTAGCACTCGCTAGGCCCGACTTCGAGTTTCCGGCCGTCTAATGAAGAATTAGAGGAATTTATTTCTGGTGATAGAAATTAATTTCTCGCTATAATGTGGTTCGGATTCCACAATAAGCTGTAGGTCCCGTTGCTAAGTAACCAATTGGTTCTTAGCCACGTAAAGTAAGTCTAATCCTTCGGGCCAGCCTTAGGAGAGCTGTTAATCAGCTCAGTGGTCTGGTAAAACTAAGGTATACTTTAACTTTTCCCCTAAAATGATGAACAAGGCAGTTGCCCTTCCCCCCCCCACCACCCCAAACCCCGACAGTATTTGCCTCATCCACGGAGACTTTTTTCATGATGACATTTTAAACGTCCGCCTGTTTAACTAAGGGGTGGTAGTAGTGGCAGAACATGTGTGAGACAGTATTCACGAATAATCAAGGAAATGACGCAACGGTGAACCAAAAAAATCACCATCACGTTGATTGATTTGCTTGCTTCCCATTTTCCTCATCCTCCCGTCCTCCTATCTTTACCATCATCGGCGTAATTCCGTTGCCCAGTACAATGTATCTTGGACTGAATTACTCCTGAATTCAATTAGAAAAGTGAATGAGGCGATAACTATGCCGTCAAGGGCTGTTACGTCTTTTAATTAGCTTGCAGGTTCAAGAGACTGCGTGTAAGAAAATATATATATATATATATATATATATATATATATATATATATATATATATATATATATATATATATATATATATATATATATATATATTATATATATATATATATATATATATATATATATATATATATATATATATATATATATATATTATATTAATATTATATAATTCTTATGCATATTTTTTTGATCCTTTGTCACTACAAAGCCTTAAGATCCAAGTGCAAGAAATATGAAGATATTATTATGTCTGGTAGCAGGTGTGATTATGGGTTCGTTTCCCGCTACCAGCCATCATAATATCTTCATATTTTCTGTACTTGGATCTTAAGGCTTTGTAGTGACAAGCGTATCCAAAAAAGTGCGAAGAATTCGAGAAGTTAAGAGGGCATTGTGGCTATTACAATTACATATGTATCTGGTAAAAATGACCAGTAGATTATATATATACATACACACACACACACACACATACACACACACACACGAGCGATATCAAGACGAGGTCATGTAAGCAATATCGTCATAAAGATGAATGAATACTTGCAGATATGCACAACAAACTATCTGATTTACAAGAACAATTTATCAAGGATATTTGTTGCTGGAGATGACAGCGGTATAACGATGTGCATGATTATAATAAAAACGTTAACACTTCATAATATATTTTTTGCACTAATGTCAGTTTATCAGAAGTAATGTTAAGTAATCGTAATAATATCTTTACCATTTCATTGTTAAAATCGTAGCACGCTTCAAGAAACAGCATCTTGCGTGTGTTTGTGTGTGTGTGTGAGTGTGTATTTCAGTATGTGTGTGGCTGCCTGTTTTTTTTATGAGAGAGAGAGAGAGAGAGAGAGAGAGAGAGAGAGAGAGAGAGAGAGAGAGAGAAAAAAATTCTTTTTCTGTCTTAATCGCGTGATGAGGAAGCATCGATGCAAGGAATCTTTGAGCAAGAGAGATGTAAGGAAATCTGGGAGAATGTTTCCACAAGAAATCACGAAAATTGTGTGAAAGTCTTGAGAATTTAAGAAGTGTTCTCAGTATTTATATATGCATTCACAGCACATTATTAATTGTATGGAAAATGCACATATGCGTGCATGGTAGCAGGGAAATATTAAGTGGTTGAATCAATGCATAGTTCAAATTACACTCGCACATTACCTTAACTTTATGTGTTACAAAAACAAATATGGTGTAAACATTTGCCTTTATCTGCAGTATATAGAACTCGGTCAGAAATCTATACACTACCCATTCAGAAACTAAAACCCCAACTGCAAACAATAGAGCAAGATGCTTTTGGGACTGCAGAGGTCGACGAAGACCAGAACTTCCTTAAGGTACTAACATAAATTATTTTTTCTGTTAAAGTTTGTAGAGATTCCTTCGTCCAGAACTATTCAGAGCTTTCCTTATGCAGTGATGATTAGTAGCAACTCTAAAAGAAAGGTAAATTTATATAATCAGATAGTAGATAGGCAGTACAAAAATAAATAAGTATACCTTAGTTTTACCAGACCACTGAGCTGATTAACAGCTCTCCTAGGGCTGGCCCGAAGGATTAGACTTATTATATGTGGCTGAGAACTGAGAGAGAGAGAGAGAGAGAGAGAGAGAGAGAGAGAGAGAGAGAGAGAGAGGACTACTAAGATAAGGTCGTGACTTTAGAACAGTAATCCAAAATATACTAAAGAAAACTGAATGAAGGAACGAGGGAAAACGCTGTTCAGAACCACATAGCCTTTTATGTAATTTAAAGATGGAAAAAATGCATAACATTTTAAAATACTGTAAGTTTATGAATTCACTTTCATTGAATGATATTACACCAGAAATACTGTTACAATTATTTTTGTTCATATTCACAATACAAAAAGCTGTTAAAAAGAAAATTCAGCTATTCAGGTACGTTTCCTTGGCATGTTATTTTGCACAAAGATATTTTTAGGAGATAACTCTTGGAGTGCAAAAACGTTCTCAATTTTTTCTTGATTTCTTGTTTTTTTTTTTTTTTAGTTTTCGAAGGGTGCTGGAGATGTTTTTGTCCACACAAGAGATTGTAAAGGTTCTGTTTGATCACCCCTCCAATTTCTTTTTGTTTTTCTTACTTATAATTTGTCTTCGTAACATTTCGTTAAAAATTTTATATAAATATTTAATGATACGTTGCATTATTTATTTGCATTGGGTTGTGTCAGAGATTCTGCATAGCGAGCTGCTACATTCATGAACAAGATTTCAATAGCTTAGGATGCATGTAGACGCAATGCTCCTATTCTTTTAGCCTAATTTTTCCTTTGCATTATGGTTGCTATGTCAGCACAATATTATTTTGTCTCCGCCGCCACACCCGCTTGTGGGTCACCGACGGCACCTGAACCATTTCGTTTGAGACACCACATTTCCTTAAGTCGCCTATGCGGTGTCAAGAATAACCGAATCTCGACAATAAATCAATGTACTTCTTGATTAAGGGCAACTGGAACCGAAAGGTCTATAGATTTACAGGTTATTCTAAAAAAAAATTAGCAATGCATTAGCGTCTTACTGATGGACAGAAACTTGAGCCACCAGATTTTGAGATAGCAGATCTTTGTTTCCCTTATATCCTATCTTTACGCAAATTTAGTAGCATCAAACAAACCTGATATATCCTAAAATTGCGCGTTGTTTGCAAGGTGTCCTGTTTTTGTAAAGACGACAGTCTTGATAGCAGCTGCTTCCAATATTTCGAGTACTGTTGCGATACGTTTTCTGGGAGTGGTATTTTCCTTTTTCTCATTAGTGATAACTGTAATGCAGACTGTCATCTGAAGAAGGCTAGCTTCGACATCTTCCATAATGTGTTTTAGTTTTCTGTAAAAGAAAACTATTGAGATGGCTATTTGTCTGTCCGTCCGCACTTTTCCTGCCCGCCCTCACATCTTAAAAACTACTGAGGCCAGAGGGCCTCAAATTGGTATGTTAATCACCTACCCTCCAATCATCAAACATACCAAATTTCAGCCTTCTAGCCTCAGTAGTTTTTATTTTGTTAGGTGCCAACAACACAGGCCAGCACCGGGCCGTGGTTGAAGTTTCATGGGCCGCTTTACAGAAAACTCGATTGCACAGAAGAAACTTCGGCGCGTTTATTACTTGTTTAATAAAGAGCTTCGTTTATTCCTTTAGTGCCTGAACGTCTCTAGTTAGTACCAGCGGCTTCTCATTATTTGAGCATTCGCATTCTTTTGAGGTGGCATAGTGCAACGCTGCCCTTTGGCATAATCTCATGCATTTGCCCTGGGGAAAAGTGTGAATTCTGGGAGTGTGATGCGTCTTTAAGTACCGTGCATCTTTGCGCTCCTATTTACGGCCTTATTCTTAACTGGTGTTTGTTCATGTATTTATTTCTCTCTTTATTCTTCCTTCTTTGTACTTTGCACAAGTTTTGTTTTCCTTACAATTTGTTTATATAACAAATATTTAGATTTAAATTCAATCTGGACAGTACGATTCATATTAATGGCCAAACAAAAATTAGACGTCTGAGAAAACAGTAATTACATCAATTTTCTTTCTAAGTCATTTGATAAAAGAGTTCCTGGACCCTCTAGGATACATAGAAATATAGGATTTACATTTACCGGGATTATCAAGAGTTGTTCTCGATTTGATTATTGCTGCTGCAGTCGATTTATCATAGCTTCACTCTCCGTGTACAGTTATAATGCTGTTGCTCATATTATTCTTATTCATTTTCTTCTGTGGCATTTCCCCGTAAGGGGTTAGTGCCGTCAGTGCATCTCACGCGGTGCACTGTAAGCATTACTAAAGGGTCTTTGCAGCATCCCTTCGGCCCCTAGCTGCAACCTCGTGTATTCCTTTTTCTCAACCTTCGTTCATATTTTCTTTCTTCCACTTGACCCTCCACCCTCGCTAACAATTGTTTCTTAGTGCAGCTGCGAGGTTTTCATCCTGTTACTCCTTTCAGACCTTCTTATTGTCAATTTCCGTTTCAGCGCTGAATGACCTCACAGGTCCCAGCGCTTGGCTTTGGCTCTAAGTTCTACATTCTTCTCTCTGTGGCATTTGATCTTGAATAACATCGAAGACCGTAAGGGTCGGATTTCTGAGTCAGGAACACAATAAACCATAGCAGGAACGAGAGTGACTGATAAATCGATGAGAAATATTCTTCATAGAAATATTCTTCATTTCAGCCAAAACTATACATAAATCGCTTTAAACGCACATACGAGAAATTACCCTCTCGTCAGCAGTTTATTTGATTATAAAAGAAATAAAAAGAAATTATGAAAATTCGAGTGAATTTCTTCCTAGGTTTAGAATCCATAAAAAATGGGTAACTTGTTACTTGAATTGCTTCGCTATTATCAGAACCCTCTCTAGACAGTTTTTATGGCTGTTTTAATTGGTTTGTTTACTGAAATGTAGATTCAGCAAAGACCGACGGACTCTTGTGCAAAGAACATGATAAATCTGGAAACATTCATAGTTAACAAGAAAATTTAAGTGCTTAGTCTAATTATTTTTGTCAGAACAAAATAATAACTCCGTTCTTTTTACCGTATTTTGCATTATTTATGTGTTATTCGCGTTTGAACTTCTGATTCATGGTAAATTTATCCTTATTTCTCCCCATTGTTTTCGTTGTATTCTTCATATATTTATAACTTTATTACATTTTCCTTTGTTCATCAGGCTAAAATCTTCATCCCTGGAAGGATTCAGATATGAAAAGACATATAACATTACAGAACGGACGAGGAACATTAAAGCGTCAAACTTCTTTTACTCGAATATCTCATTTGCTTCCAGCTCTTTCCTCCGTAAAAGAACACTTTTGAAGGATGCAAAGCGACTCTTTAAACAATGGCTCATTCGCTATGAAATTTGATTAAGTCGCCTCCTTCTCTTTTCACAGGTGACCCGAAAAACGTGTGAAACATTTTGGGAGTTTCCTTTCATTTCCCATTTGTTTTCGCTTTATTTTCTTTTTGCACATATTACTGTTCTCTTTCTCCCGTTCTTCTGTTCTTCGTTTCTGGTTACAATAAGCATTTTTCGAAATGTTTAGAGTCGCCCCGGGAATTCTGTCTGGAAACAATGCTACGATTCCTTTGTTCTGGAATGAGCATGTTGTGTGGGAAGGGATGTTCTCACGTGTTTCTTTGTATGTCAGCATTATATATTTACAAGCGAGAGAAAAAAGACAATACTTATACCGGATATGTGTGAACTCTATGTGATACAACCATCGTGATTTACCATAAGGATTAGTGGAATAAAGAGCAAAAAATTGGCATGTAGACATAATTGACTGAGAATACGTTATACTTGAGTTTGATTTCACACGTCTTGCCTCCTCCACTCTAAGAAAAAGAAACAAAAACCATATAACTTGTAGTAATATTGATCACAGTAAACTGATGCATAATATATTAAACAAATTGACCTAACTTTTACGAAAAACTAGAAAAGACAAAATAATTAACTATTCCACCCGGTGTCAAAAATGTAAATTCATTATTCAGGACGATTCTGAAAAGTACTAAGCTTTGCTCATTCATGCTCGAACTAAATTTGTCTTTAGCTTAGGAATGCTCAGAACACTGCTTGAAATTATCATGAAGATCGCGCCCCCCAAAAAAAAAAAAAAAAAAAAAAACAAAGAACCCAGCTTAAACAATCAAAATGTACAAATGAAAATCAATAATGAATCATATAGTGTGGACGCAGGAGGAACCAAAGTCTTAGTGGGGTGTAAACTGAGAAATTAGAAGCTAATTTAGTTCAGAATACCGATAGCAAGACAATGAAAGGAGAAATATGTCTACAACTATTAGAAAGTTTCGGTATACTACTTTATGGGAAGCTGTGGCTACGTGAATATACTGCGGCAGTGAGCACTGACTTACCTTCCACACCAACTCTCTCGTATCTATGTACATGTTTTCTTCTTCATTCATAGTTACTTCTGTCTTTTATTCTTCTTCCTTCCTCCTCCCTTGTCGTCTGCTTTCTTTACATCTTTATTTTTCTTACTCTCTTCTCTTCCAACACAAATATTTTACCTCCCTCTCGTTATTTTCCTCTTCATCTTTCTCTTCCATTTTCGATCAGTACTGCAACTTCATATTCCTCTTTCCTCCCTCCCCCCTCCTTTTCTTATATCGTCATCTTCATTAAACATTAATCTTGGCTATTGTGTTTTGACATGCGAACGAGAGAGAGAGAGAGAGGTAACGGAAAGGCAGTAAGGTATAAGCCGTGTTCCAACATGACATTTTTCTTGCGTAACTTTATTTTTCGAAGCGGAAATTCTCAGCGACTGACCGACACTTCCCAAGCGCCAAGCGGTTCTTGCTCAATACGTTTCGGGCGTTCCATTTCCTGCACCTCTGTTTTGGCCAATAAATAGAACCCATGGAGACGCTCTCAAAAGTCAGGGTTTGAGACTTATGTGTATGCATGACGACGTGCCAACCAATTTGCAGCGTTGTGCGGTCTTGCTTGAATTTCACGCTGCTATGATGGCATGTTGGTTGGAACGCTGCCTGAGAGGGAATGCGAGCCTGAGTTTGGAACTCGAATATGTAAAATTCCTTATATATGAAGGCTCTATGTTTAAATGCGCGCTTCAATGGAATTTCTGCAATATGCATGCACTGTCATCGCTGAGTTGTTTAGTGTATTAATATAAGTTTTTTGTGTTCACGCCAGCCAATTTCGTTTTTTGCCCTTGTTTTGGAGGGAAATATGTATTATATAACGATTACCTTCGTACAAAATATTCTTGAAGTGGATACATCTTTTGCAGCTTTAAGATGCCGTTCTTTACTTTCTCAGTTTTATGCAGCGCTTTAACAATTGCAGAATTTAACGTTTCTCAGAATTTTTTTCTAAAACACGTTATATCTCGAGAGAACTTTTGGTAATTCTAGAAAAATCACTCACAAAGTCTTCCTCGAGAGAGGAATGTGAGTGTTCTGTTACAGGAATTCATTAATGAATCCCGTTCTGCAGACTACTCCCTTATAATTGACTGCTTGAAACGGCTACGCAGAGGGATCATCCATTAAGGATTATTATTTATGTTTTTTTTTAACCTTTATCTCCATCATTATTCACGAATTTTTAGAACTTTAAATAAGAATGGTTGATGTTCGTTGACTTGGTGTGATAATATTAATTTTCGGAACTTTTTATATTTGTCATTTTTTTTCATCCACTATCATCGTCATCATTAATCATCAGTCACAGGCTTGAGTATAATTACTAGTAGCAGTTAATAATGTTTGTTGACAGTGTGTGACAATATTAATTTCTTGGATATATTTTCTCATTAATTTAACTGCTTTCATCATTAGCCAATACTTGCCTGTTTGTTAGGATTATTTTTAGCACACACCATGCCATTTTCATTGATGTTTGTTGCTGTTTACTAACTACGCTGGACAAGATTTTTGGGAATTCGGACATTTTCTTTAGGAAGGTAAACAACTTTGGTGGGCTGGTTTAGATGGACACATTTTTTATTACTCTACATTATAAAACGGTATAATGTAACAGTACAAACAATATTTTGAGGATTTTGTACCTTAAAAACCTGATAAACCACACGGTAAAGCATGAATTGGGGAATTTCAGCCCCCCAAAAAATTACATACCCTTACATAATTTTTTGAAAATATCTAGAACACTCATAAACATTTCAGTGATTACCGTATTTAATAAACTATTATAGCCATTTTGATCGGGTTCTTACTGTGTAAGCCTCAAAGGGCCTTGAGGGTTAGGAATTTACATATTTTGGCATATAACCTTTTTATGTAAATAAAACTAAGATTTTTTCATTATCCTCACATCAAGTATCATTTGGTTTTAAAAGGAACTGTAAAGATGCGTCTCAGTGTGATTTTATTTTATTTATAGGAAGCAAATAAGGGACATAATTTGAGCGTGGAAACAAATGAGGGAAGTCATTTGAACTCGGCTGGAGCGTTCGGAGCATCATCAGGGGAATGGTAGAGTTCTAGGTTCGTATCTCTCTAGTGATATTAAATTTTAGATTAAAATCAGTCTAGAAAGAAATTTTAGAGACTGATTAGGACCGGCATCCACGGGCAGGAAGTACACCATTATATTAGATTAGAATTCGGCGCGACTTAACAGTGATTATTCCTCTATATCTTCGCTGGGAAGTTTGCTATGATCAAATTGTAAAAAATCAATAAGGTAGCCAATTTTAACTTGAAGTTCGTTTTCGCTGCAGATAACTTTATTTACACGTCTTCTCTCTCTCTCTCTCTCTCTCTCTCTCTCTCTCTCTCTCTCTGTTACGTTGACGTGTCTGAAAGTCATCGACTGTCTAGACTAGCGTCTGGATATATTAAAATATAGTATTCTTACATGTGTTAATGTGTGCGAGACAGAGACAGACATTAATGCCATTTCCTTGTCCTCTGTCATGAGGTAATTGAACGCGGTGTCTGACGTTGGGCTAAAACGTTAGATAATGCGTTTTGCTCAGTCGTTCATTAATGGAATCCTTTAATCCTAGAAAAGTTTAATTTGCCCAGCAGTTTCCCTCATATTTCAGTCAAGGTGGCCAGTCGTATCGTTCATCTCAAAGAGAGAAATTATTAAACCCGTCGCATCATTATTCGAATATGATGAGGAATTTATACAACATCCTTATCTAAGTCTATGTTTGCTTTTGTTGATTCCAGTTTAATGGTAAATATGTAATAGATATGAGCAAAATTAATTTTTGCTCTACTGATGGCACACCTGTAAATTTCTTCATCGTTGTACAAAATTATTTTTCTGCTTTCAAGGAATTTTTAAGCAACGTATTTGTACTTGCTACCTGTATCCAGAACCATTGGCATAAAAATTTTAGATTGTAGATATACTGAAAATGTGCTATATATCTTAACCTGTTAGTTATACAGTATTAGCGGGATTGAATTCTTTAAGCTGGTTGCGTTGAAAAAAAAAAAAAAACATTGTTTTGATTTCACTTACTCACATCCACCATATAAATGTTCACTAAAATCTTTACACAGCCACATTTGTTATTTGTTTATTATACCCAAGCACGTTGATGAATATTATATAATACAATATAATATAATACGGTGTAGTTTTCATGAAATGATATTGGAAAGTCATATTTCTGTTTTTAAGAATAAAATAGTTTGTTAGCGCTGGCTCTTTTAAGATACTGAAAACTTGCGCATATCGAGTTTTATTTTTGTTTTCTTACTAACTAAGAAAAATTATTGAATTCATTCTTACCATAATTAGATAACATTTAACGGTGTTTATCAGGTATCCCAGGACACATTTTTTTATATAGTTTATAATGCAAATTGTGACAAGACAAAGCTGAACTATTTGGTCAACAAAGTGAGGAGGGGACCAAAATCATAAGTTACAGTTAATCCCGTTAGTGTATTGAAAATGTGAATAATAAATTCATATCTCACAATTCCATCTTTATCTTTTAAAGGCAGTTTAATTCAGTTCTAAATTTCATAAAACGAGAGAGAGAGTCAAATACTTATCATTAGAAAGATCAAGGTTGTCATTCGTCCCCGTAGTATAATTTATAGCGTTAAGAATATTTTCACAATGTAAGTTCAATCGGACTCTCTTCCTAAGTTCACTGTATATCAGCTGGAGTTATTTTGTTTACTCCTTAAACTCTCCACATCCAGCGCTTTCATTGAACATATTCTGTACGTGTCTGTTGCTGTGTAAGGAAAAAACATACGAATTTTGAAGTTCCATCGTGTAATTTCAAGAAATAATCCAGTGGGTATAATCATTTTACAATTGCAAACGTGCATGTATATATATATATATATATATATATATATATATATATATATATATATATATATATATATATATATATATATATATATATATATATATATATATATATATATATATATATATATATATATATATATATATATATATAATAGTTATTGTATATATATATATAGTTTGTTATTTATAGACGTAGTTTATATCTACAAAAAACTGTTCTGTCAATAAGCTTTACTCCAATAACTAATTTGCACCAACATTAAGTGTGTAATGAACGTCATTTTTATATATTTTTTATTTGCCACGAAGGCTCATAAGTCCTATATATTTTCCGACTGTAATTTGGGAATGTATTCAGTGTCAATTAATGTAAAAAAAATATGGTACAAGAGGGATTTTTTGCTTTGTTAATCTTTTTTTATTACTGAAATGTTTTCTTTCCTATTAATACAGTTCATTTACATAATAATAACACGATAGGGTATTTCACTAATATTTTAACTTTCACTTAAAAACATAACTCAACATTAACATGAGTTAACAGAGGGAATCTTGATTACATATTCATATGGTTCCTATCCATGTTATTTTCATCTGTCGCCTCTATAGGGGCTTAACCATAGTCTACATTTCTAGGCAAATGTTGTACATTGATATATCGGAAATGATATGTTATCATTATCCTTACCCAAGAGTTCACTTTTTCCTTTAAAGATCATATTCCGAACTTTTATGTCAATTATTTATTCACTGTATTTCATTTTTTTTTTCATTTATTGGCCTTTTCTTGACTTTGGTTGTTCCATTCTTATGTGCTGTTATCTTAAATGTAATGCATATCAATATAATGCTGTAGTAAACCCCAGTATAATATTTTTGGCAAATGTGTTTTTCCTACACATATTGATTTTTAAAGTATTTTCTTCATTGCGCCTTATTTCTATAAAAATAACATTCAAAATATTATTGAAATGTGATTCTATACTAAAACCATACCTATGGGCTTTATATTACTGTAATATTGTTTAGTGTATGTTTTGCAATATTCCTGAGATCACTGTCTAGATTTATCCTTAGGGTAAAGACCCGAGTCTCCCCTTATCTTACCGTCATTTTCGCCAACATGACCACACTAGCATTAGAAAACCTACAATCAGTTTATCTCTAAGGGTATGCTTTCAAAATCGACCAGAAGTTATCAGTCTCACATATTTTAATTTTTTTAACCAAGAAATTCCACAGCATTGCATCGATCATTGACGGACAGACAGACACTGCTCCCACTTGCTTCCTGGAGGAGACGCTTTTCATTCTAACGTTTTTACATCTACCAGTACTTTTTATTTTAAACTCTCAGATACACTTTCCCTTGACTGTTAGAGCTTAGATTATTAATTAACGATTTATTTTTTCTCTTAATTTTTTCCTCTCTCTCTCTCTTGTTCGTTTTCAGTTATTTTCTCATCTGTGAGTTTTTTTAGCAGCATATCATATAAATTTAACTTCGTTTGGAGTTAGCGTTTGTTGCGTCACGTCGTGCCCATTATCATATTATCTTAACGAGAGTTTTTTTTTTTTTGGTGGAGTCTTGTGCCTTTCAGAATATTGTCATTGTGCCTTTCAGAATATTGTCATAGCTAAAGTGCAAGCATTTTCCATCACGCTTATTTTTTGCTGTTTCGGAATATAATTTATTTTCTGCTGAAATGAATGTCATCTTTTTCTGTAAAGTGAGATAGCCAGTAAAAGACCACACAAACACAGACGCAGACACACTCACGCGCGCACACACGCATATATATATATATATATATATATATATATATATATATATATATATATATATATATATATATATATATATATATATATATATATATACATATATATATATATATATATATATATATATATATATATATATATATATATATATATATATATATATATATATACATATATATATATATATATATGTGTGTGTGTGTGTGTGAACATATCGATGTTTAAGTGAAATACTGATTTGTTTTCGAGTTCTTGTATGTGCAATTATCCCAGTTTACATACTAATTTATTGTATTTTACCATTTACGTTTATTCCTTATTATTTCTCTGTCGTTTTGTATCCATGCTTCCCCTTTTATGTCTCTTTCTATCCCATTCAAGATACAACTTCTTTTAGAATTGTTCTCTTTTCGTATTCATTGTGTCTTTTAGTCGATGTAGTTTTGTTTCGTATTCTAATTCCGTTTCCCTCGTCTTCTCATTTATTTATGACTTTTTTGGTATGCAAGGGGCGCCCAGAGGATACATCTTATTTTCTTTTCTTTTTCTGTAGTGTTTTCATCTTAGATACCCTAAAGGAAGATTCTTTGTTTCGCTCAACACTGCGTATGCAAACTAATTTAATTACTTTTATAATTGTGTTACAAAATACAATTATGCCAATAATTGTCTTAGGAAAATTTATTTTCGTTGTACATTTTTGTCTTGCTACTTTTTATAACAATGCCCTTTTTCTGGCTAGCTACACTTATACCATTAAAGAATGATTCAGTATTCCAGGGGTCTGTATTATTATGCATTTCCACAACAATAAAATCAAATGGTCTGAAATGTAAATGGAATGATTAGGAAAGTCGATTTTGGTTTAGGTGAATACCATTGCACTACGCTCCTACTCTTTATTCTTTATCGCAGAAAATCTCGCTTACACTGCCACAGCAACTGTTATAGACTGAACGAATATTAGCCAAACTTCTCTGTGCAACTTCTGTACTGTTGAAAGAATTTCTGTCAATTCTTGTTCAGAGGTTGACAAGCATACATACGTGTGGATGAAAGGAGTTTGCCCTTCGGTCTGTCTGCCTACACCCAACTAACCAAGGATATAGCTGTCGACCTGAACAGACCGAAAGTTACATCCTTGCAGACTGCTCTATTGAGAAGAGTTTTAGTGACCTTGTGATCTTGAAAATTACCACCATACCCTCATCATGGGCTTTTGTGTTTCTTGAACATATCTTGTCGGAGGACAAAATGATTCAAGTGCTTTATCTTTTCAAGAACCGTAATGGTGTAGTCTTCATCAGCACTCACAACACTCTTTGAAAGAAATCGGTTGTGGTGTGTTGGTGGGGACAAGTATTACTCTAGTCATGCACTCACAATACGTGTTAAACTCCCCTATTCCTATGGAGAATTTCGTAACAGTATTTATTATTATTATTATTATTATTATTATTATTATTATTATTAAAAAGGATGGCTGTATTATGCGAATTTATCTTATGCAGTATCTTTCCTATTTTCCTTAAAATTCGCTTTTCAGGCTCAGCGATGTTGGTCAGCAACTGGCCAATATTCATATTGGAAAAAGGACAATGTGTGGAATGCGGGAAGTCTTTTATTGAAATATTCAATAAGAAATCCGTGGAATCCTTCGTCGTCTGGATTCAGGTTCTACTTCAGGTTGTGGTACCGTCGACATGTTTGGACCAACTCGTTGGTCATCCTTTGGACGTGGTTGAGCAAGGTCTGGAGAAACATGGCGCTTGGGTCGGTATTTATATGGGGGTCTTGATCGGTGCTGAATTATGATTGGCTGCCCGGGGCAGAACATCTCGGGCGGAGCCTTCTCTCCCATGTTGATATTCGGGGCTCGTCTTGCGTGCGAGACACATTGTAGTACTGGGGATGAATGGGAGAATTTTGATCCTCAGATGCGGAATTTTGATTCAATCGTTTGCTATGGGGGTCGCTTGGTGCAGGTCTCCCGGCGGCCATGGGGAGGAGAAATGTTTCCTGCGTAATGCTGAGGGTTGGTTTCTCCTTCCCAGTGTGCAATGCTTCCAAGAGACGCAGGCGGCGGTGGTCCGTAGTTCGGTCAATTATTTCCATATTCATGATTATATTTTTCTTGCAATTCTCTGGTTATGGGCAGTCCTGGCATGGTTAAAGATGGCTCCCTCTTGGGCGTGGCAGGAAATCCTCTTGGAGAAACGCATGGTGGTCATACCGATGTAAGAACTGAGGCATCCTCGGACGGGGTATGAGTACCGGTATACCATGTTGGTTTTCTTCAAGGGATCCTGCTGAGGGGGGCTGGATTGTTACGCATCACCAGTCTGCTCGTCTTTTTGCTCTTGTAATAAATGACCAGATGAATATTCTTATCAGGGTCAACGGGGCAGACATTATCCTCAATGATTTTCTTGAGGGCACGTTCATCTTCTTTATATTTATGATAGAATAGTCCTTTATAGAAGAGCTCTGTGCATTCAGGGGCATCGGGACGAGGTTCCTGCTAGCATCATTTATTGATGTTTGCCTTGATAGACTCTTCTGTATTCCGGTTTGGGTGTCCATTGTCGACAAGGGTCTGGGCTACATGTTCCATTTCTCCGTGTGTCATTCCAGGAGGAGCAGTGCAAGAGGGCCCTCCTGACATAGGCACTGATTTTGGAGCGCTTATACCTCTCAGGACACTCGCTCGCCCTGTTCGTACACATGCCCAGGTTCGTCCCAGACCCTCGTCGACAATGGACACCCATTGCATAATAACGATTTCGTTTTTATTTCAGGACTTTTAAGTGTCTTTTCTGCAGTCTGCTTATCAGGCTATCTTATATCTTTGTTTTATTTACACCATACGTCAGATATCGCCATGGCGACGCAGTCCAAGAGACACCCCCCCCCCTCCAGGTACCTCCCAAGAAGACCTTCCTCCTGAAGGAGACAACAAAGGATTCATTACAGTTCTGAAGAAAAGAAGAAGGACCAAATCTTTCTCTGACCTAATAAATGCTGTTGTCTCCTGTGCAAACAACGCATGCCCAGCAGTGCCGAACATAACCTCTGTCACTGAGTTTCCAGTGCTACCAAAGTTCAGAGCAGTGACAGAACAAGACCAGACATCTTACGCAGCTGTACTGGCACTCGAAAAAAGGTACCCTGGCGTAAACTTTACAGCCAGACCAAACCTGAGAGGGGAATTCACGATCACTCTCAAGGACCAGCAAGCAGTGGAGCTTCTGAGGAACGATCCCTTGTGTCTACTACTCAACCCAGCAGAAAAGGTCATGAAGGAGATGATATGTAGAGTGCCCAAGTACGTTCCTATGGAGTGCCTCCTCGAAGTGCCATGCATCTTGAGTGCCAAAAGGTGTATAGCAAAGTCGGGAAAGGCAGCCATGAAAGTGGAAGCCACGTTTAAAGGAAAAATGCCTCCTGAAATCAACCTTGGGGTCTTTGGCACCTCTAAGACTGAGGAATTCATGGGAGCCACTGAGATGTTTCAGATGCCAGAGGTCTGGACATCACAAGAATGACTACACTGCCCACGATGTCTGTGGAATATGCAGCCTAAGGCATGAAACAAAAGTATGCCTACTCAAGTTTAAGGCAAATGGCCACACTGTAGCTTGATGCCCTAACTTCAAGCAGCAGCATCATGCATGGTTTAAAGGATGTCCAGCCAGATTGGAGAGAATCTGGAAGATGAAGGGCATTCCCGCTCCACCAGCAAGACCTCCAACACAACAACGACCATCGCCCCTAGAAGACCTCCAACCAACCCTAGACAGGACCCAGGAACTTCCCTACCTCCCACAATACCAACTCCTCAACCTTCCAATCCCCAACCTCCTTTTACCCCATGGAACATTCCCAATCCCACACCATCTCGTCACCATACTCCCACACCCTGACCTTCTTATGGCCCTAAGAGCATTCCCAATCCTATACCATACGCTCAACCTTCTGTTACCCTTGTGACCACTCCATCACCTCTCCCCTGCACCACCTCCAGTTTTTCCTATATTTCCAACTCTTCTCCTTCACAAGTTAAGTATAGCTTAGTTTTACCAGACCACTGAGCTGATTAACAGCTCTCCTAGGGCTGGCCCAAAGGATTTGACTTATTTTACGTGGCTAAGAACCAATTGGTTACTTTAGCAATGGGACCTACAGTTTATTGTGGAATCCGAACCACATTATAGCGAGAAATGAATTTCTATCACCAGAAATAAATTCCTCTAACTCTTCATCAGCCGGCCGGGGGAATTGAACTCTGGCCCATCGAGTGACAGTCCGAAGCTCTACCGACTCAGCCAACAAAGGGGTGAAAAACTACTCACCACCCCACTTCCCTCCACTTCCTCCGGCAACTCCCAGTTCTCTCCCCCCTCTACATGCTCTTCATATACCAAAGGGCACAACGCTTCAAACTGTAAAGAAGTAATCTTGCCCTGCATGTATGGCAATACGGAGAACTTCATAAAACTCCTAACAAACTTTGCTGAGGCGCTTCTCAAGAAAACGCCAGGCAGAGAACTCAGCAGTAAGTAGTTGAAAAATATCAGCCTTGATTTCGTAAAACAAGGCAAAGTTATAGTTTCTTAATATGGTTGGTGAAAGTGTTGACCTCGTGAATGACCAAAGTGACAGTCACGAGTCAAAGGACAACTTAAAAGTCTTACAGTGGAATGTAAACAGTGTAAATACTAAATATGCACTGTTACAAGCTCAGGTATGGCCAGGAAAACATGACGTTGTTCTCCTACAAGAGACATTGTTAAGAGAGAGAGTCAAATTCTCTTTTAAAGGCTATACAGTGTACAGGACCCCATTCACTGACACCAACAGGGCCTTAATTACTTTAATTAAAGAAACCATTCCTTCAGAAAAAATAAGGAATGTAGAATGTGGGCCAGAAACTGAAACACTAAGTGTTAAAATAACATTGTCAAATACCTTGTTGAACATCCACAATGTTTATAAAGGACCTGACAAAGATCTTGAGGGAGAGAACCTTTTCAATGCGGCCTCCAGTGAAAGCATCCTATTTGTTGGAGATTTTAATGCACACCACCCATTTTTTCACTCGCCATGTGCAACAAACGCAGCAGGAAGACATCTGATTTATCTATTGGAGAAATTCCCAGATGTAAAATTGTTAAATGACAAAAATGAAGCAACTCACCTCCAAGGAAGCAGACTGGATTTAATTTTCAGGTCCAGCGACCTTCAGGAAGGATGTACATGGAATCTGTATCCAGTGCTTGACAGCGATCACTTTGCAGTTGAGATCAACTTGAAAGTAAGGAAAATTCCACCCCCCCTCCCCCCCAGTGGCCTGGGGGCCGGATTTAGCCAACTGGTTCGTCTTTGAAAACTTTATGACTGAATGGGCGACCGAGTATATCCTCTCTCCTGCTCATGACATAGACAAACTGCAAGAGGACTTCTCAAAAAGCCTTCAGGGTGCTACAAATGTCTCTGTGCCAAAAAAGTCCTGTGGAAAAACACAAAACCGCACAAAGATTCTTGGTATTACAATTCAAGGATCAAAGAAGTAAACGCAAGAATGAACAGAACTAGAAAGCCCTTCTGGCGGCATCCCACGGATGAATTGCATACAGCCTTGAGAGAAGTCGTCTCTCATGCTGCACAAGTAGCCAGCCAAGTTAGAAAAGAAACCTGGCTACAATGGTGTGCACAGATGTCTCGTCTAACCCCCATCGCGAAAATATGGCGGTAGTTCAATAAAGTTTCCTCTGAAAGAAAGAAAAAACAAGCCTACCATCCCAGCCCGCAAGGAGAGACCGACAGATTAGCAGAACACTTTGCAGACAGAACGAGGTCAATACACTTGCCTGTAGCCACACGAAACAGGCAAAATTTTCTCAATTCCTGAAGGATGTAGAAGAATCAATATGGCTTGTAACACACCAGACAATGCAGACTTGCCTTTCACAATGAGAGCTAGACACAGCCCTCAAAAAAGGCAAAGACATTGCACCAGAAATGGACATGATCTGCACCAGAAATGGACATGATCACATACAGCATGCTCAAGAACATGGGTGCACAAGCCAAGGAAGTGTCCTCTACATAGTCAATAAAACATATATAGAATGTGTCAGGCCCAGGCTGTGGAATCAGTAAAAACGCAGTCTATTCCTAACCCAAAAGAACCAAACTCTTACAGGCCCATCTCTCTTATCAGCTGCACAGAAAAAAAACAGCAGAGAGAATGATCTTAAACAGGCTCCTCTGGAAAATAGGGCCCCTGCATCATCACCTACAGGGAGGGTGTAGGTGCACAAGAATGTATAGCAGACGTCATGACCACAATAAACAACAGAAGAGCTATTGTGATATTTCTCGACTTAGAGAAGGCATATGAGCTTGCCAGTGCCGCCGCCATCCTCATGACCTTAGTGGACAAAATAGTAAGAGGACACCTCTTAGCATGGACCAAAGAATACATTCAAAATAGAGAAGCCAGAGTCACCTTCCAGGGAGTCACTCCTGAGTTCCTTAGACTAGAGAACGGAACTCCCCAAGGAGGAATTCTTAGCCCCTTCTTCTTTAATAATTTGATGGAGAAATTAGCTACAATCAACTTTCCCACAGGAGTCGAACTTTTCATCTATGCAGACGATGTCTGCATTGTGAGCACGGACAAAAATGAGGCTCACCTGAAATTGCAGAGGGCATTATTTCAAATTGAAAGAAAATGTGTGGAATTTGGTTTGAAAATTAACACTGCCAAAACCAAAGCAGTGGCAATAAAACACAGTAAGGAATTAAATGAGCTACTGCTTATGAAAGAACCCATTGAGTGGGTAGAAAACCTCTTATACCTAGGAGTTAATATAAATAAACAATTGTCACCAAACAAGGAATGGAAATACTCAAGGAGAAAACAAAATGTCGATACAATACTCCAATGAGAATCACACCCCTGAAGCAAGGCGCCATGTATCATATCATACCTTAAAGACCTTCTAAGTTCAATCTGTAAGGTCTCAAGTTAAAGTACCAGCCCCAGTACTCACAAGCCTCCAAAGCAATCAAAGAAAGACTCTAGAAGTAATACAGAATAATGCTTTGAGGCTCATCACAGGAGCTCCAATGTGGACAAGACTATGCATTCTAAGAGCAGAAACAAGACTGCAATCGCTAGCATATCGAATAGATCAAAGGAAGGCAGCTATCCTGTTGAAGACAATTAAAAATGACAGGAATTGTCCACTGAAAAGTGCAGTGAACAGGTGCATTAACCTGCACGAAGAATTAGAATCACCCAAAACCTTTGCTGGCAGCCTCCTTGCAACTCTGAGGAGGTTGCTGCTGCAACCAAGAGCGACACACTTTCTGAAGCATACACAGAACCAGCATTTTGGGAACCGGAGCTCTTTAAAATAAACTTCACAACCTTCCCAGTAAGCAAGACTGCTTGCACACCTCAGCAATTGCAGCAAGCCGTGCAAGATGCAATTGACAGAACAGCAGCACCCAACACATATTAAAGTGACGGATCAGTTGATCTCAACATTCCAGCAACAGCAGCAGCAGTCTATTTGGCCTCTTTCAAAGAAAGTTGGAGGCTTTGCAATAATGCCTCCACCCTTCAGACGGAACTGATAGCCATTGCGAAAGCCTTGGAAGATTCCCAGCATAAACAAGGTAATACAACGATTCTCACCGACTGCAAAGGCGCCATCCAAGCTATAACAAATGGGAAAGCAAAGGAGAATATCAAACTCCTTACAAGAATCTGGGCAATTGCCTCTTTGCACCAAAACAGAGGCAGGCAGATCATACTAAACTGGATTCCGAGTCATGCAGACGCCCTTGCAAAAAGTGGTCTGCAATGCAGTAACATAAGCATTAAACTGGGAACTCCACTAACCCAATTAAAAAGCAGAGCAGTAGCATACTGCCAGCAGCAAGAAGAAAGCAGTGTCAGGGAGGCCTTCTTCGAAGGCTCAAGAACTACCAAATGGTATTTAGAAACCACCAATTTACAGCCGCATAATATATCAAGAGAAACGCCACGCAAATTAGCAGTTATTATTCACAGATTAAGACTTGGATATCTGTGTAATTGGCAAAGGATAGAGAATAATCCAAGAGCATGCACTTATTGCGAAATGGTCGCTGAAGAACCATTAGAACATTATTTACTAGAATACCCAGAAACGATGCAATTAAGAGAAAACTACGTCGATAACGATAGAACAGCCAGAAAACTATCGAAGCACATCCTCGAAAATATTCAGCATTTCACTTGTTTTCTGAGTTCGTACCCCCAACTCTCCCGCCCCCAACCAAGGTAGGAAACAAGTCAGCGACTCATTGACTGTTATAACTCTGCGAACGATCGTGACATCACAGGATCTGTCCTTCACGAGAAACACCGCCAAAGCTCTGGATCACCTGTGGAGTCTGTATCTCTAACATCCCTTTTGCTTTCAGTAATTTCTCTCCCTTCCCACCCTAAGCAAAATCCCCCCTCATTACCAGTTTTCGTTCTCCTCCCACGTAATACTTTCCCCCGACACTCCTAAGTCTTTCTCTCCCGCTATTCCTCCGACAAAATATTCCTCCCTTCCTCCATCGATCTCTTCTACTAATGATCGATGCTAATTTTCTATCGAGTAAATAAAATGCGGCATGATATCTCTGTTGATTTTTTTTTTTTATTTTTCGTCTTTTTCTCCTACGATAAACATTTCTGTTTTCCTTACTGGTTATCTCTGACTCACCAGTACTCGCTACTATCGTCCTTCTCTCTCAGAGGTTTACCAACCTCGTCTGTTAACCTTTCATTTCACTCATACCATATCACTGGCATATCCATAGATCATAATAAAGAGTTTCATATACAGATCCTTTACTCACCTACTCAAAAAAAATGACTTACGGGCTGCTCTGTGAGCAAGAGCCCGTGCTGGCATAAGGCCAGCTTAATCAAAACCAACAGAACATCAACATGGGAGAGAAGGCTCCGCCCGAGATGACCTACCCTGGGCAGCAACTCATAATTCAGCACCGATTAAGACGCCCCCCGCCCCCCGCAATAAATACCGACCCAAGCGCCATGTTTCTCCAGATCTTGCTCAACCACGTCCACAGGATGACCAACGAGTTGGTCGAAACATGTCGACGGTACCACAACCTGAAGCAGAACCTGAATCCAGACGACGAAGGATTCCATGGATTTCTTATTGAATATTTCAATAAAAGACTTCCCGCATTTCACACGCTGTCCTTTTTCCAATATGATTATTGGCCACTTGCTGACCAGTATCGCTGAGCCTGAAAGGCGAATTATAAGGAATATAGAAAAGATACTGTATAAGATAAATTCGCATAATACAGTCATCCTTTTTAATAAGACATGTTTAAGAGAGGGTCTGTTCCCTTCGTATATTATTATTATTATTATTATTATTATTATTATTATTATTATTATTATTATTATTATTATTATTATTAATGGCATTAAGACCATAATTGTTTTTGTTTTAATCAGTAACTATAGAAATATACGAAGAACAACATTGCAACTGAGCAGATAAATTTGCTTATACTAATATTACGGAGAGAGGTTGTGTATGCTCGCATTAATTTTCAATTTTACGGAATATAGTTAATTTCAACAAATTTTGCTGGATTTGTTTAAAATCGGTGAACGTTTAGAAGGCATAATCGTGCTAAAACACGCTTTTGAATGAAAGGATTCTCGCATTAAACTAATTACGCCTGGTATTTTTTTTTTATCGTATGCTGCTGCTTTCTTTTCCAATTTATCTCTTTCGATTTTAAAACCACAGTGATGTACTATTATGGTATATTTTCTTGTATTCTGAAATGTATAAGAGTTTTGGATGTTAGGAAAATCAAACCATTGCATGCATTGTTCAGTTAATAATTTTTGTTTCTAGCTTATGTAAATTCTTCGAAACATAATTACCAGGATAGAAGTTTTTTAGACTTTCCTGTCTGGTTTAGGCAAAAGAAGGACAGAAACGTAACGGAGATGTGAAACGTGTGGCGATTGTTCTAAGCAAATCTTAAGAGTTTTGTATCAAAACTTGTGTAAGCAAATGCGTTACATTAAATGAGTAACAACTGTAAACTGTTCCTACCCTGTTCCTGCTAGGTCTGTAGGCAGTTTCCCTTGTAAAAAGCCCTCTAATTTTAAATGCTCACTTCTTAAATGAATTTTTTCTGGAAATAGTTTCGTTCTTCTCATCTGTCACGCCACATGTGCTCCTGTGCCCTTCCAGTTATTATCTGTTCGTGAAGTCTGCAGGGTTCTTGCTTTCTTTAATGCCTTTGGCTTATTTCGCTTTAATAGTATTAGTATGCACAATTTTCTAAAGAATGTGTTCTCGAGATATATATATCTATATATATATATATATATATATATATATATATATATATATATATATATATATATATATATATATATATATATATATATATATATATATAAATGGATGTATGTATGTATGTCATTTAGAGTTATCCCGAACAGCTCTGAGTTGGTCAGCTAGTTAATTATAAAATCTTATACTTTCCTGAAACGGGCCCTCATATTGGTAGCTCTGTTCAAATCTCATATTGAATTTCAATCTTTTCTTCTTCTCGAAAAGTTTCAATGACCATTGATACTGTGACATAGGGAGAGAACCCTAAACACCAAATTAGAGGGGTCTCTCTCTCTCTCTCTCTCTCTCTCTCTCTCTCTCTCTCTGAGAGAGAGCCCCAGTTCCTCATTGGACGGGTTGGTATCGTTCTCGAGCTAGCACTCTGCTGGGCCCGTTAGGAGATTCTCCGACCGGCCAATGTAGAATTAAAAGAATTTATTTCTTGTAACGGAAATTCATTTCTCGTTATAATGAGGTTCGAGATTCCACAATAAGCTGTAGGTCCCGTTGCTAGGTAACCAACTGGTTCTTAGCCACGTAAAATAAAGAGAAAATGGTTGTCATTCAGAGGGCCAGCCCTAGAGAGCTGTTAATCAGCTCAGTGGTCTGTAGTTCTATTCAAATTTCGTTAAACTTTTTCTTCCTTCGGTTTCAATGACCATTGATATTTAACCCTAAACACCAAATTCTCTCTCCACCCACGGACCTTGCTGGAGTCCTTTTGTGTAAATCATAATGAGCAAATCCCTTCTCCGATAATTGTATTTGACATAAACATTGCTGTCTGCTATGCTCTTACTAACCTCAACATTTCCCATGTTTTCCTTTTCCCCTACCCGATATAAGATAGCTTTCAGTACCCTTTACATCATCATTCTTGCTTAATTCGTTAGTCTCTCATAATCATCTGTTGAAAGGTGTCTGTTTCCTTTGATGTTTTTCGTTTGAATGAGCAGTAAACGTAACCAAATCACACTGGAGTGGGTTCATCTTAGTGTGTCCTTTAAAATAATACATAAAACGAAGCGTTTGTATTGATAATGAAGCTTTTTGTTGCACATAGATCCTTATCACAAAATTATCTTCCATTTTTATGTATTTAGTCAGAAATATACAATGTTAACCGTTGTCAAGAATGAAATTCAGACAGATACCTTTCGTTAAGGATAACGAAAATGTATTAATTCAAACAGCTTTCCATGAAAATGAAGTCTAAAAATTAAAACAGATTGTAAAATAATTTGAATCAATGATTGAATTTCTGTTTGTTCAAAATGAGAGATCTGCAACTGTTGCTAGTTCGAGTACAGCAGTGTTAACATCCATATCAAATCCAGGCATACATTTAACTTATAGTAACAGAAATATACGGTATCATGATTTTGTTTATCTTCATGAATGTCTTCAAACAAATTTTTAAGTTGAATAGAAAACTATTCGTAAACATATTTATTCATTCTATTTTTAAGAGCGATGTTTTTATGGCAAAGTCTTTAGTGCATCTTCTTATACCATTTGCCATTATTTTAATTTTCTTTAACGGAAATATTTCTTCTTAGGGTAGAATTCCTGTATATGCCATATTTAACACTCAAGTCTGGATATCTTGTATTTTCAAAGAAATTCATTAGCCAATCAAATGTTTTATTTTATTTGCTTTGTTACATAATTAGAAATCTCTGGAATGTTATAATACAGAGTTTTATACATGCAGCACAATATTATTTTTTCTATTTTTATTGTTGATGGAAGAGGTATAGTTTTAACCCCCTTGAATATATTATATGCATATATTTATAAGTAAGAATGCCATCATTATATCCTTTATATTTCATTCATTATCTCCATCTCTTAGGAATGATGGCTGAGAAATGTGACTTCCTTTCAGTGTACTGCTTTTACACTAGAAAGCGACTGAGTGTTGCTCTTCCATGCTCCACATTATGCTTCATTCTAGTGCGATATTTTCACATATATATATTGTATGTATATATATATATATATATATATATATATATATATATATATATATATATATATATATATATTTATGTATTGTTCTTATTCTTCATTGAAAATACAGATCGTTTTTATTAGACAGAAAAATGCGTGTTGGACCTTATGAAGATTTGTGGTGTAATAAGGTTGTGTAGAGTAATTGGGATTAATTGTGACCAATTTATGAAATTGGGATTAATCATGATCTGCCAATTTATGAAATTAGGTGCAAAGAAAAAAGCAATGAAGAAAGAAAAGTAGCAATCTATATTAGTTATTTCAGATTATGTTGCCTATCCACAAAGATTAAAAAGAACTTTGGTGTATATAAGAAAGACTTTAGTGAATTCAATCAAATTTAATCACTATTTCTTAAAACCCTGAAGAAAACTTCCAGTAAGGATATCTATTTATCTATCTATCTATCTACCTACCTATCTATCTATCTATCTATCTATCTATCTATCTATCTATCTATCTATCTATCTATCTATATATATATATATATATATATATATATATATATATATATATATATATATATATATATATATATATATATATATATATATATATATATATATATACACACACCATAATCTGGAATAACTAGGCAGAATGCTACTTTTCTTTCCTAATTACATGGCACCTAATTTCATAAATTAGTCATAATAAATCCCAATTACTCTACACAGCCTTATTACACCACAAATCTTCATAAGGTCCATCACGTAATTTTCTGTCTAATAAAAAAGTCCCGCTTTTCAAGGAAGAAGAAGAAAAACTATATACTGTATATACATACATATACCTATATATATATATATATATATATATATATATATATATATATATATATATATATATATATATGTATATATATATAATGGAAAAGAAATTTACTAGTGGTTAATATATCCACAACTAATTTTTTTTTTTAATGACGGCTCTCGTGAGCAAACATTTCATAGTAGTAGGCAGTCCCCTCTCTCTCCTCTTATAGCGATCATTTACATGGAACATCTTTACACAAATTCCTTGAGTCATTGATAAATAGTAATAAAAATGGATGGATAATAGGTGTAATTCACTTACTAGGTCATTTATCTCAAACTGTCAGTTGAAATACATTCATCCGAACATTAAAATCCCCTACCAATCACACCCCCCCTCAAAAATTTACATTGATTTCCTAAGTTCCATATCTAATGCAGATCACGGTCGTCTACAGATATTTATCTCAGCGAGATAAATATTTAAAAAAAAAATCATACAATTCGCAAACATCTGACACAATTACTCAACCCGACTTTTTTACCATGTAACCCACTAACACAGATATACCACAAACACACAAACACACACACACACACACACACACACACACATATATATATATATATATATATATATATATATATATATATATATATATATATATATATATATATATATATATATACATATACATATACATACACACACACACACACACACATATATATATATGTATATATATATAGATTTAGCTGAATTGCCCAGATGAGGCAATAAAAGCAAATGAATGAAATCCTAAGAAGTCAAGAGAAGATCAACGAATAAGTAAGGAAATAATTCTAACAATCGAATTCAATTAATGGAAGGTTTTCATAAAAATACGTCAGTAGAATCATCACTGACGACCCCACCGACCTCTCTAACTGATTTTTCTTCCTCCATTTAGGGTTTTTTTCGGAACAAAGTTTTAAATGACCGAATCGGATAAGTTTCCCCTAATGGAATTTGTCCGTGAGATTTAGGAAATATCTTTTTAAGTGAATAAAGAAGAGGAATCATAAGGTTTATCTCTCTCTCTCTCTCTCTCTCTCTCTCTCTCTCTCTCTCTCTCTCTCTCTCTCTCTCTCTCTCTCTCTCTCTCAAAGGAGACATGGTAAATGTAAGTATTTTTTTAATCAAATATCCTTTAGGACTTGTAATATTTTTCATATTCAATACAATAAAAATTTCCAGGGCTTAAAGGAAGTTTAGTACATACGTTATTTTATTTTATTATAGCATTGCCAGTGAATATTTTAGAATTCATTCTCCATAGGTTCACATATACTGATTGCTCTTCGGAACAATGAGCTACTAACAGCCGTTGTCTTCTGTTTAGTATGAAATCAGAATTATGCTCCAACTGACTAGTTTTCCCTAAATATTCTACACTTATAATTATTATTTGGCCACCGAAACTCTGTTTGATTTCAACTGGCTGAAAATTAAGCCAGCACTCGCCTGCTTAAATGTATCTAGTAACATTTAACATCTTAATATCATCTTAGGTCCAAAGCAAAGCTGATATCGTGTATGAATTCAAAATATATCGAAATTACCTTAGAACCACCTTGGCCGTCAGCATCTATACAGCTTTTATAGAAAAGCTACGAACCATAAGCAAAGGAAATGGTGCATTTGACATTTGCATATTTTTAAGAAACAAATAATAAAAAGCATCCTTTAGTTCTAATGCAGCTTATATGCTAATGATTGTTGATAAGGCTTCCGATATCTAAAGAGATGGTGTTCTCAGTACAACATGCTTCATGTTCCTTGCTCTTCCTTTAATGGAATGTCATTTCCCACCGTAGATTTACCTTTTTTTACCAGCCGTGGAAACATTGATTTTGACCATTATCCTAAGCCATTCTAATTCGCTACTTCCTTAACTTATGTACATTAGGACTTCTCTGTTAGATGTTAAGGTGTCTAAGCACCTAATAATTAAGCTGTTTTTTTGGGGTGACATCATCATCCACTTCCTTTATAGATGCCTCTATCTCCCTACCTCCTGTCAGCAACAATGGCCTCTATAGTCTAATATTTTTGGGTATAAAAATGCTGAAAGCGTCAGAAGGTTCACAAACTTGTGTTATAAAATCTATAGCTACGTTATATTTTCATCGCATTGTGATCGAGCTTTTAGAATAATGATATTTATTCTTTAATCAAGTACATGTGTTTGTAAATATAACAATGCCGTTTAATATAAAATTCACTACAGCTCGGGAAGAACCTACGTACAGGGGGAATATTAATAAGTGCTTTGTCACCAGTGAGATTCGAACCATTGTCTGGTTTAGAAGCAACAATGCACAGTGACTTTTGACCATTGACACATCAAGAGTGGCCAAAGGTCACTGTGCATCATCATTTCTAAAAAACACACACACACACACACACACACACACACACACACACACACATATATATATATATATATATATATATATATATATATATATATATATATATATATGAAAATAAGAAGGCCCATAAAACACTATTTAAACGTTGAAACCATATATTTCAGGCACTTGTTTCTGTGCCCCTGTTCACTAGTAGAATATGGACAGGTGGAAAGTTACAATGGTATATATACAAAAACATGAAGGTGTGGCCTTGGGCCTCCGATGTTAAGGAGGTGGCGTTTCTTAAGAAGGAGAGATTGACCAAATTCCCTAGTGGTTTTGGCCTCATTAGCTCCCCGTTTGGCGATGGATCTGGCGGTCGCGTTTCTTGGGTCATCTTCTTCAAGAGGGGTCTGAGGATTAAGGTGTCAATGGCGTCCGATTTCCAATGTCCTCCTGACAGGTTCATATTGTTGGTTTGATTGATGATAGCAGATTCCAGCATCTTTCTTTTGTACGGACAGCTACTCTTGAAAACCAACTCCGCCCCTCCAGTTAATGACATGCCCTGTATTTCTAATATGTAGGAAAATTCCCGAACTCTCCGAGCGTAACGTACTGATCTTTTTGTGCTCTGTTATTCTTTGCGAGAGCGATCTACCTGTCTCGCCTACATAGATGTCATGACAATTACTACACGGTATCTTGTAAACTCCGGCTTCTTCCCTTTTGTTATTTAAGTATACGTTAACGAGCGAACTCCCGATGGATTTGGGATAATGGAAAATGAAAGGATTATTAGAACTGAGTTGCTCGGTGGCCTTTTGGATGTTTTCATCGTATGGAAGCTTTATTTTGTTGTTGAAATCTATTTGTCTGTTGTGAGTGGGACCTCTGTAGTATATTTTATTCGCTTTATTAATAGCCCTCTCGATAATGTGTGGTGGATAGAGCAGTTGCGTTAGGTGTTGGCGGATCGTGTTAAATTCTTGATCCAGGTACTCATTTGAACATATCCTAAGTCCTCTGAGGAATAGGTTGCACCCTACCATGATTTTTATATGGAGACGTCGTAGTAGCTTAAGAAATGAATGTAGAGACATTCATTTCATAAGCTACCACGACGTCTCCAAAAATCATGGTAGGGTGCAACCTATTCTCAGAGGACTTTGATATGTTCAAATGAGTACCTGATCAAGAATTTAACACGATCCGCCAACACCTAACGCAACTGCTCTATCCACCACACATTATCGAGAGGGCTATTAATAAAGCGAATAAAATATGATACAGAGGTCCCACTCACAACAGACAAATAGATTTCAACAACAAAATAAAGCTTCCATACGATGAAAACATCCAAAAGGCCACCGAGCAACTCAGTTCTAATAATCCTTTCATTTTCCATTATCCCAAATCCATCGGAGTTCGTCGTTAACGATACTTAAATAACAAAAGGAAGAAGCCGGAGTTTACAAGATACCGTAGTAATTGTCATGACATCTATGTAGGCGAGACAGGTAGATCGCTCTCGCAAAGAATAACAGAGCACAAAAGATTAGTACGTTACGCTCGAGAGTTCGGGAATTTTCCTACATATTAGAAATACAGGGCATGTCATTAACTGGAGGGGTGGAGTTGGTTTTCAAGAGTAGCTGTCCGTACAAAAGAAAGATGCTGAATCTGCTATCATCAATCAAACCAACAATATGAACCTGTCAGGAGGACATTGGAAATCGGACGCCATTGACACCTTAACTCAGACCCTCTTGAAGAAGATGACCCAAGAAACGCGATCGCCAGATCCATCGCCAAACGGGAGCTAATGAGGCCAAAACCACTAGGAATTTGGTCAATCTCTCCTTCTTAAGAAACGCCACCTCCTTAACATCGGAGGCCCAAGGCCACACCTTCATGTTTTTGTATATATACCATTGTAACTTTCCCCACCTGTCCATATTCTAATTAGTGAACAGGGGCACAGAAACAAGTGCCCGGAAATATATGGTTTCAACGTTTAAATAGTGTTTTTATGGGCCTTCTTATTTTCATATTACACTGTAGTATTACAGGAAAAGACATTCATATATATATATATATATATATATATATATATATATATATATATATATATATATATATATGTATATATACATATATGCATATATGTGTGCGTGTGTTTATAAATGATGATGCACAGTGACCTTTGGCCACTCTTGATGATGTCAGTTGTCAAAAGTCACTGTACATTGTTGCTTCTAAACCAGGCAACACACACACACACACACACACACACACACACACACACACACACACACACACACACACACACATATATATATATATATATATATATATATATATATATATATATATATATATATTATATATGTGTGTGTGTGTGTTTGAGTGTGTGTGCAGATGTGTGTATATATATGTGTTTTTGTGTGTGTTTACGACACTTCTGGTGGATTCAGTTTTCATAAGTGATATGTGCCATATCATTTAACGATTGAAATTCGTAAATAAAATCCGTTGATACCAATAAAACCGGAAGTCTTGACAAAAAAATTTGGAGCCATGGACATTGATAGAAGAATGGAATGGTGAAAGTTGCAATGGATATTAATGTTCGAATGTGCACATCTTCATTTCGTAACTGCAGAGCATTAAATCTCGTAAATTCAAGGGGAGAGTAAAGATTGAGAGAGAGAGAGAGAGAGAGAGAGAGAGAGAGAGAGAGAGAGAGAGAGAGAGAGAGAGAGGGGGGAATAAAGATTTGCATTTTATGAATCATATTTCTCGTTAGGGAATTATGCTTAATTTATTCACTGTGCGAATTATCGATGTGGTAATGAAGAAAGATAACAGGTTCTTAGCGGTGATCGACATTAGTCACTCTATTAAACAAGAGTAAGCTAATGAGGCTCTTGACTTAGTTTGGTTGCTGTTTTATTAGATGTAATATTAATGGAATACACGAGTATTTGGCCTTCAATATCAGCTCTCCTACTTTAGCAGGCGTTAGTAATTTTCAAGAGCTGCTCTTATAGTTTTTAATAATATGAGTATTCCATTTGTGTCTCAGTTAAAAATATCTGTGTAGGTGTTATAAATATGTTTTATAAATATGTGGTGAATGAGCGTTTGTTATGGAAAATAATATTTGCTTACATGACGGAAGATGGGACTGATCCTATTCGTTAAAATCTTTTTTTAAGGACTGTGAAGGAATCGAGCGGATAAAACCGTTCGAGTAAAACTGTATTTTTTATATTGACTGTCTTACACGACTAAAGTGAATAATGCACTTGTAGAGAGAGAGAGAGAGAGAGAGAGAGAGAGAGAGAGAGAGAATGATTATATTCGTGGTTACTCTACTATACATAAAAGGCAGATGGCTTAAATTCTTGTGAAGTATGCGAGAAATTGTAGTTATTTCCAAGTAACAAGTAAAATGCAATCTTAATCTTATTGCCTGGGTACTTTTTCATAACAGCGAAGTAACTGCTGGGATTCCGACGTAAAAGGAATGAGATAAAACGTCCAGATTCATCTAAAGTCCATGAGATTTTTCCGTTCCCTTTTCCTCACTTTTATAAAGTTTATATGCCTTTGACTGGGCTTTTATTTATTTATATATTTTTATTTACTTATTTATTTATTTTGGTGGCAAGCAGTTTCCGGATCAACTGGTACTGTTTGAATCTTTTTAAAATATTTTTAATGCTGATTTTTGCTGGCTTGCTTATTTGTTAACTCGTAAATGACGAAAATACCTCCGTGCTTATAGATTTTCTAATTTTATTTTGCTATCATTATGTGTTTTCTTACATACCTGTTTGTCTTCATTATTTAAAAAAAAAATTTATTTCAAGACTTCAGTGTTTTCGTTTGATTAGTTTGCCAAAACATCACAGAGATCTTGAGAAACTGATTGCCTAAATATCTGGAAGCGGTTATATTTTCGGAATTGTTTTCATGGCTTCTTACTGGTTTAATGACTAACCACTTTTTAGTCTCTTCCTCAGAAAATCTCTTTTTTTTCAAACGGGCCCTTTTGAGCAAAATAAAAAGGAAAAACAGTGTTGCGGTTTCCTCTTGACTGTTTGAGGTTGGAAACTAATCTTTGAGTAATCCAGACATTCCAGGTTTTTCCTTTCCCTTTGGGAGCACCTACAGTAAGAAAAAGAAATTGCATTAACATTTTACAGGTTTCCACCCTACGAAATAACATACTCTTTTGGCAGCCAAAAATTCTCTCCAGATTTAGTGTACATTTATAAAAAGAATAATTTTTTTTTCTTCAAGACCTGTTTTCAGTGGTTTGATTTTGTGGACCGAAAAATATATATTTTTTTCATTAATTATCTTGCAAGGATAAATTTGCATATTTATCAAATTACTTGTTTGTGAATATATATATATATATATATATATATATATATATATATATATATATATATATATATATATATATATATATATATATATATATATATATATATATATTAACTTTATCACATACACAATTGTTCTGTGCATTAGTAGAATTACTAAAAGGACCTCATTCAAACTGGATGGTATCTAATGGAGTTTTTATTCAAAAGTTACAAGCCTTCTTGGACGAACAGTCCGAGAAAGCCTGTAACTTTTGAATAAAAACTCCATTAGATACCATCCAGTTTGAATGAGTCCTTTATATATATATATATATATATATATATATATATATATATATATATATATATATATATATATATATATATATTATTATGTGTGTTTGTGTATATATATGTATGTGTATATATATACGTGTATGAACTGAAATTTTTATCACACTGTGATTTATATATAATCATGAAGCTACATATGCCGTTTAATATGCAATTTACTCTATTTTGCGAATATCCCCGATGGGGAATTACCAACTAAGGGAATTTATAAGTGATAAATAGATCCTTCCAGGACTCCAGTCGACGGTCTACCCACTGAGCCACCAAGAGATGTATAAGTAAATGCCGAATCTGCTGTACTTGTTTAGACCGTCGACTGGAGTCGTTGGAAAGTAACTGTGTCGGGGATCGAGACCCGGCAGTACCGAGCCATTTATCACTTATAAATTTCTCTTCGGTGATAGTTCCCCATCGGGGTATTCCCTGAACTACCGTGAATTGGATATTAAACGATATTCATGATTATATATAGGTGTGTGTGTTTATATATATATATATATATATATATATATATATATATATATATATATATATATATATATATATATATATATATATATATATTTTTTATATATATATATATTTTATATAATATATTTATATATATATATATATATATATATATATATATATATATATATATATATATATATATATATATATATATATATATATATATATATATATATATATATATATATATATATATATATACATACACGCATGCCTGTGTGTGTATGGGTATGATCACGTGTTCGTGTAATCATGCAGATATATATCCATATGATTAAAAGAGATGGGCTTCTAGAGTTTCATTATGCAATATCGAAACTTTAGATGCCCTCCGTATACATGATGGTGTTTAATAACAAGGGACGTGTTGAATAAAAAAGTTTTAATTACTATATCATCTTCGGTGTAAACCGGAGTTCCAGCTAAGCTTTAGAAGAACGTTAAAATCCTTCAAGAAAAAGAAATTTTTATGGTTAGAAAAAATGCGCAATTATCTCTAATTACAAGTCAGTATTTGGAAAAATAAAATGTTATTAACAACTTTAATAGTGGACAATGTTGTTATTACTACATAGACCCTCTGACGTCGGTTACACCTGTTGACAGTGACAGATGCCTTCTTCAGTAACCACGCTACAGAACAACAGCTTTCTTTAGCAACCTCATCTGATGTATTTATCAGCCCGCTGGTGATAATAAATGGAAGTGCTACCTCGTAGTTTCTTACTGGAAACTCTTTAGATTTCATATTCGTTTAATAGACCAATACACATTGTCTCGATCCATAGATTATTATTTATTTTGTTTCAATTTCTGTAGAATTTTATTCGTGTGCATTAAAGAAGCTTTTCTTTTTTACCGTACTTTAGTGAAGTCTAATGCGATTTGAAAAATAACTCCCCGTTATGATATATTGATTTATCATTCTTTTTCTTTTTTTCTTCTTCTCGGTAAGACAAAGGAGATTAGTATCAACATTTATAAGAATTTTATAAAAGTGAAATAAGTCTGGAATACAACCGAGTCAAAATGGCGTACCGTATCAAAGTAAGACCCATAAAATCTGAATAGGTTATATCAGTTTAAAGAGAAATTTTACATGCGTACTTCATTCTTATGGACGAATTACTAAAGAAGAACATTACAAGTTCATTTTATATTAACTAATATTAAAATTTTGATAACAAACACAGAAGATATTCACCGAGAAAGGAAGTGATCATTGAAAAGTGCAGTAAAGATTCAGAAAGTGTATTCTGGACGAGGACAAAAACAAGCGAGCCCATTATGCATGCGATGTATCTCCATATTCAACGCTGAGCAAGAAAAGCTTTTGTTCTTTACCCACATTTCAAGCAACTTTCACATTTCCTTTATACCATCTCCCAGAAAGAAAAAACAAATAAACAAACAAACAATGTTTACAAAATTATGAATCACTAAACAGATCAATATCTAATATCGAGGAGAACTGTCATGGGCGTGTAATTACTCCTTAAAGTCTAATTTCCCTTAGGAAGAAGGACCTGAGAAAGATATAAAAAGATTATCACTTAGTCACCTAACACATAATTATTAAAGTACTAATGAATTGTATGTTTGATGATAGCTGTTGTTATCGTATTTGCATGAAGGTAAATAAGCTTAATCTATTAATGAGTCATATTCAAATCTTTCGTTCATCTCAGCGTGTAAATTCTTCCTGTTTTAATTGCTTAACCTTTTGAACTGTTATACATAGACTTTTCGATATTATACTGATAATTACTGAAATGGCTCACGGGAAATTCTGAAACCTAAAAGAATAGACGCTATAGCATTTCTTAAAGCCCCAGTACTATGTCCTATGTACAGCTCAGTCCTGACTGTTTGGTACATTCAGATAAAATTCATGACTGTGCCCTTGAAAGTAGGTTCGAGAAAGATTGGGTTTGTTGTAGAAGAGGGCCTGTTGCAAAGGCGTGTCAATTTCCATAGCTGTTTAGTATCTTTAAGTATGACGTAAGCTAGAAGGGTGGGTTGATTGATGTTTGCAGATGATGTATCACTTATTGAGGCTAATAAGGAGACAGTAGAAACAAGAAACAAGTGATTTTATAAACTTTTACTATACAAGAAACGTACGAGTAAACGTGACCGAAAATAAGTTTGTGCTGAGTAGTGATAACACAATGAATGTTCAGATTAATGGTGGATGAATGGAAGTAGTTCATTAGTATAGATAATATTTGGGAGTCAGCGGAATAGAAAATGGTAAGATGAGAAAGACGGAGTCAAAGAAAAGGAAGGCAGCAGGGTTTGTGCACAAGATTTAGAAGAATCCTGGATTGTTTATGGAAGCCAAGTCAAGTTGTATTATGGAATTGAAATGTGTTTTTGACTTCGAATGTAAGAAATAAACTGTTGATATGAATATTCTGCGCATTATGTGTGGCATAATCAGAATAGAAGTTTTCAGAGTTTGGAGATAAAACAAAAAAATGTTGGATTAAAATGCTTTGAGATCGTTTGGTTGTATAACAAAAACGGAGAAGATAAGTTAGTGAAAGGAATGAATAATGAGCGAGGGTTAGGAGCAACAAAGACATAAAGACTTAGGAAGCGCTGCACATATGATGTAAGAGAAGTAATGGAAAGAGGTCCTTAATATGTAGGAAAGGTGCACTGGTTAAATGTTCGTCAGTTCGTGTGCGTCAAGCTGGAAGCTATAAAACTGAACGAACGCTATCACATTTCTCTCATACTTTCATAAGATTTTCATTACAGCTTACTCATTATATATTTCATGTTAATCCCAATATGCTGCAGTCCCATACACCTGGCAAATATACAAGCCATTGAAGTTTGAGTTAAACAAAGCTTCTTGGTACCTTCTTGAGAGGTCAAATGCCTAAGAAAACACTAGATCCTGATTTTACAACCATAAAAAGAGTGCAGAACTATCTATTTATGCGCTAGCGTGATTTTAGATCCCTGTAATCTGCTTAGGCTCTAAAGTAAGGAGTATAATCACCTATATTTTGGTTTTTGAATAGATAGGTGGTTCCTACTATCCATTTCAGGGACCGCGAGTCATCGTTTTTCTCAAATATCTTTGAAACTAATTATCTGATCGAAATGGTACTTTGATACAATGTACAAAACACCTTCCGCTAATTTTTGGTAATATAGTGCATTGTCAAATGAGGTTAGTTAAGGCGTTTACTCTTGACTTTTAAAGACAATGTCGCATGAGTCAGCAGGCCTAATCTACGCAATCGAACATTCGCTATCCCCCATAGACAGGAAAGAGAGGGCGGAGATGGGGAGACCAGGAAAATGGGTTGAGAGAGGGATGAGGAGGGAAGGGAGAGGGAGGGACGGAATGGGGATAAAGGGCGTTCGAATTCATAGTTTGGCGATGCTTGGCAACACCATGTAAGTCAAGAGTACCATTTGACAATGCACTATATTACCAAAAATTAGCGGGAGGTGTCTTGTACGTTGTGTCAAAGTATCATTTCGATCAAATAATTAGTTAGAAAGATATTTGAGAAAAACGATGACTCGTGGTCCCTGAAATTGATAGTAGTTGCCGCCACTTATATAGTCATCTAAAGTATCAGTAGACGGAGCAGATTATTTCAGTTAAAATGGGTTTCCAATTGAATTTAGACCCACTCAGACCGCATTACGCCTCAAAAATGTAAAAGTCCTTAATGAAGGCAGGCTCTCTCTCTCTCTCTCTCTCTCTCTCTCTCTCTCTCTCTCTCTCTCTCTCTCTTCTTCATGCCACCAACTTTAAACCATGGTTTTTAATGTTTTCGTAAAAATCCTTCTGGAAGACATTCTTTTCAGAAAGAAAATTCCGTCCTAAATTCTTTAATCTATTTCATATCCGTTTGGAAAACCCGATAACTTGAGGTATTTGCTCTTATAATTTTACACTCACATTCCGTGTTTTTGGTAGGTTCTGATTTATGCAACCAGTCTTTTCCTGGTAGACGAGATGAATCGCTCAGACTCCGGAAATTTCACTGCGTGCTGAATGTCATTCATTAATTTTTCGTAACCCTTCCAACGTTTCGCTACAATGCTTCAAGAGGGAGATTAATGAGCTAAAATGTCCTGTTCATAAAGTCTTTTAACATTAAAAAAAAAAATTGATGGCAGCTCAATGAAATTTAAGTTGCCAGTATAGGAAATGGATTTTTTCATTATTCTTATGTCTTACAATTCTATAAATACCCCACGTCCTTGAGCAAATTTAGCTAAAAGCTTCAAGTGCTCTTTCGCATAGACTTAATGACGAATCAGTCAGTTTTTCATAGATCAACGTGAGACTTCCCACTCGCCACACCTCCCCTCCCCTCCACCCCCTTCTCTCTCGCGTCGACTTTGATTCCAGATAAAATGAGATTTCACCTCTCAAAGAAGACGCCACATTGAAACTCAGTTCTTAACAGAAGCGTAAAGTTAACAAAAAGAGGGTCACCTTATAAATATAAGTTGGAATTTTCGAAATCAATAGCGCTTTCATTAAAGATGAAAAGGTTTATTTGGCTCTCGGTTGCGGTTCCCTGATTGGGTAGAGAAAGTTTAAAAGAATTCGTTAAGGTTTGTATCTATATTTTAGACAGAAAAATACTTTTTCTTTTCATACGCTTTTACAGGACACGGTTATCGGCAACAGCCGTCTTCTAAGTGTTGCTTTAGGTGCATTTATTGGAATTGTTGACAGGTCCTTTCAGAATCAAAAATAACCATTTTCTATGATTTAATGCTAATCGTTACGGTCGGTTTTTATATCAGACTGGAAACAGCCTAGCAAATTTCCCTTTTCTTTCGTTATGCGGTTTACTAACTTTTTATTTGACTGATACTTTAACAAGTATTTTATGAGGTTATATTACCTGCTTGCATTCATTGGTTTATTTATTCTTCGTATTCTTCATCAGGTTAAATCTAGTTTTTAAAAGCGAGTTATGAGCATTCATTTCCTAAGCAATTAAGAACTTCGTAACGATATTTGACTACCTGCACCGCCTGGAATTCTTCGTTCTTATACCAGTTCGTCTTGAACAAGAACATAAAATAAATTTTCCGAAAAAAAGTCGCGCAACAAAAACCTCATAATATAAATGATGAAGAGTAATTTAGGGAGTTTTAAGAATATGTTCGTGCAGAGTGTTACTTAATGAGCCCATTGCAAAAATGGGAGCCGGATGTCATGAAAGTTAAGTATACCGTAGTTTAACCAGACCACTGAGCTGATTGACAGCTCTCCTAGGGCTGGCCCGAAGGATTAGATTTATTTTGCGTGGCTAAGGACCAATTGGTTACCTAGCAACGGGACCTACAGCTTATTGTGGAATTCGAACCACATTATAGCGAGAAGTGAATTTCTATCACCAGAAATAAATTCCTCTAATTCTTCATTAGCCGGCCGGAGAATCGAACGCGGGGCCAGCAGAGTGCTAGCTGAGAACGGTACCCACCCCCCAATGAGGAAATCGGACATCATGGAAGCTAGGCATGTATCGGAATACGTAAACAAGAAAGTGACTGGTCTGGTCCGGTGAAAAAGGACTTTTAGAGAGGTGGGTGATGTCTCGGAGGCGCAATGCAATACGGCGGAGAAGAGACAGAGGGAGTGAGTTCAATATTGTGGGGAAAGAAGACAGGTCGGAAGTGGAGCATGTACTGGCTGATGTTTTGAATGATGCTATATCATTGGGGGACAGCAAAGTAAAACTTCAGAAACTGTTGAAAGAGTCTCAAACTGTCTGCAAGAACGTGGTTTTACGGACAAACAGAACCCGGTTATATAAAAATGGTTAGATGAATGGTGGAAGAATGAAAGCGGGTGATTTGCACACATACTTTGCATTAAATATAGTTTGTTTGAGAAGAAGAAAGATGTCTCACAAATGGAGGTAATATGGAAGGTAGTGGAATCGATGTAAAGGATGTGGAAGAGGGCGAACTTTCTGTTGTAGCAAATGATGAAATATTGTGACTGCAGAATTTTGAATGGATCTAGAGAGAGAGGAAAAAAAAAGGTTGAAACTGTTAAGGTGAATTATCTCTTCAGTGTATGTATAGAAAACGAGACGAAAACTAATAACAAGCTTGAATTCAGCAAGCATAATATTCTCAGATTACCGTATGATGAAAGGTTTTTACAAATTCCTAGAATTTTAAAGCTTTTCAACATAAATGTTGTTTTCAGTAATTTTAATGTTAAGAATGTAGTGAAAAAAATTCTCCTAAAGATGTTTCTGGCTGCATCTATGAAATTCCTTGTAAAAAATGTGATGAAATATATTATGGACAAACTGGAAAACCACTTTCACAACGAATCAAAAACACCAATATTCTGTGAAAACTGGCCAAATATCGAATGCATTATTCGTACATATGAGAGATTTAGATCATCCTATTAACTGGAGTAAAGCAAGACCTATAGTCCCGTGCAATGACACAGTTAAAAGGAATATCATCGAATCTTGTTTTATTAGGTCAAATAATGAAAGAGTTCTAAATTTAAGTCTTGGTTTATTTAAACTTGATGCTTTAATAATTAAAAAAGTTGTTGATAAATATAAGCAAAATTAATATTAATTTTTATACATGTTTCTGCAATTTGAATGGGTAAGATTCCGTTTGCCTTATGGTTAAGTATATATTTGGATTAGTTTGTGACTGCGTGATCCCGGATTTGCCGTGGATTAACCTTTTCTTTTTAACCCCTGGGAATTAACCATTTGGTATTCAAGGTTATACATGATTTTGTTTGGTCTTAGGTTCAGTTTGTGACAGCTCGATCCCGGATTATCCTGGATTAACTTTCTGTTTATTACCCTTTGACAACTGACCATCTGGTATTCTTGTTCTTTTTGTTTACTTTGTAACCTTCTTTATATTTGTGTCTCATTCGTGTCCCAACGATGCGTCAGTAAACGTGAAAGTGCTTGGTACTGAAATTCTGCCTGTCTTTTTCCTGTGGGATTCGCTTATACATTGAAGTCACTTGCATCTACTGTGATTATTATATATATATATATATATATATATATATATATATATATATATATATATATATATATATATATATATAAATTATAGTGATAATTAGGGGATATTCCTATATAGCATGAATTTGATATTAAACAACATTTGTAATGATTCCAAATATATATTTAATATCATAATATATATATATATATATATAAAATCATGAAGCTACAAATGTTTGTTTAATATCAAATTCATCTATCGATGGGGAATTATCACCGAAGGAATTTATAAGTGATAAAGGGATCGGTATTGCCAGGATTAATTGAGTACAGGGTTAGACCGTCCCGGTGTTTCCGCACGTTTGTGACGCCACTGGTATGGTAGAAGAAAACCACTATGGTCACTATGGTAACTGTTTACCCACACGCATTCTTTCTCTCTCTTTCACAACCTTAGGGGAGAGAGGTCCCCGTCAATCTTCAGGTACTGCTGAATTAAAGGATTGATATAATCCTGAATTAAAAGTGATATAATCCTCCATATGTCTTTTCACTACTATTTGGGTAATGCAGTAGGCCTAACTGTGTAAATCCGGACCAGGTGTGTCTTTGTTTCTTTTATGATTCCTTACATTCTTTGGTTAATATATGTACACACATACATACATACATACATACACACACAGAGACATATATATATATATATATATATATATATATATATATATATATATATATATATATATATATATATATATATATATATATATTATATATATACTATATTTATATTTATATTTATATATATATTTTTACATATTTCCCTGGGTTTATGGTATTTTTAAAGGCCGGCAACGGAAACTTGATTTAATTGGCCTTGGAGTTCTGATTTGTGTAAAGGGAAATCGTAAAAAAAGTAAGAAAAAGGGGTGAATTTAGGAGCTGAAGGCTCTACTTCATAAGGAAATGTTACGTAAACACTTGGGATAAATTAAAGAATTATATTTTCAAAAGAAATCATTTGAAAGGAAAGTGGATAAGTAAATTGATAAAGGGCTTGCAGCGCCTGAAAATCCTTCTACTGGAGTCTTGTCTAAGGGCAAGGCACAGTCCAAGATGAGTCCACTGCGAATAGGTCCCTCGGCAAGAGAGATTTACACATTACACGCCAGTAAAGGAACAATATAACACCGAATATGACTCGAGTTTGCACTGAGGGTGCCAAAGACTAGAGGAATGAATGACCACTTTACACTCGAACACAGGACATTGGAAATGGCACTGGATAAACTGGCACAAGGACAGAAGTGAAATGCTGGTACTCCAAACTTTCTAAAGGGCAAACGGTTGTGACTGAAAAGTCTTTACTCGCACTTTACCTTATGGGAAGCGGGTCTCTGGCGAAGAAGGACGAGGGACGATCACACGTATGGCGGCACCCTCGAGGATGACTGGAGTCTGGAGTCGGACAGGGAGAATGAATGGTCTCTCAGCAAACTGCATCACCCGCCCACGTGTATTGCTAACTGCACAACTCCTCCTCCTCACGACTAACTAATTAACTAACTGCTACTGGCTGTCTTTCCCTTATAAGGGCTCCGGCTGCGTTATGTCCACGATGTGTCATTCGCCAGGTGGTCAGCGATTTGGTTGCCTCTTCCCCAGTCCTCTAAAGGTAAGACAATTCAGCTGCTTAATCTGCCTTTAGAAAGGCTGTTTTAAGTAGCTTAGTGGGCTAAGCTGCTTAAGGGAGTGGCATATAGTTTCCTCTCCTTGCCCCTTTTTATCCGTATCATCTCAATATCTGTTCCAGGTAAAAAGAAGGACAGATCAAAATGTTAATAACCATGCTCTGATTTCTAGGTCAAATACGATCGGCCATGCGGTTATCAATAAGCAAAGGGTAAATTAGGTGTGGGTGGGGGTGCTGTACAGCAACTTTTTGTAAATTATAATGATATATACAGCAATATATATATATATATATATATATGTATATATATATATATATATATATATATATATGTATGTATATATATATATATTTTATATATATATATATATATGTATATATATATATATATATATATATATATATATATATATATATATATATATATATATATATATATATATATATATATATATATATATATATATATATATATTTAATGACAGTCTTAACTATCATCATGACAGTCTTAACTATCATCAGCAACCCACATCATTCAACATAAAAAAGAATAAGAAAATTCTGTTTAAGTTTTGTACTATAAATTAATCCTGGTCGAATTAATCCTGGGACTGACCAGGTGAAGAGCGCCTTAATCCGGGTTAATAGAGTTTCCATGCTCTTCACTCTGGTGAGGTTAAATACTGACTGATGACTTTCCTTTGCCTGAACCTCTGCCAGATGCAGCCAGACGACGTCATGCGCGAGATTGTCGTTATATTGGTCAGAAGTGGACTAACCCTGTACTCTATTAATCCTGGGTACTGCTGGGTCTCGATCCCTCGTTCACAATTACCATCCAACAACTCCAGTCGGCGGTCTACCCACTGAGCCATCATGATTGTATATAAATCACGGTGTGATAAAAAAAATATCATATATATATATATATATATATATATATATATATATATATATATATATATATATATATATATATATATATATATATAATATATAAATATATATATATATATATATATATATATATATATATATATATATATATATATATATATGTGTGTGTGTGTGTGTGTGTGTGTGTGTGTGTGTGTATAAAATGCGTGAAAAGTATGAATATATAAATTATGAGACTCTATTTCAATTTCATCAAAAAGATGATGAACATCACGCCGCAAAATGGAAATGGTCAGAAAGAATAAAGAAGATATTAGATACAGCGCATCGAGAGAAAAAATATCGGTTCCAGTTTCAATTGGTTAATGGGAAGCAATCATGACATTCCATCATCATCAATCAAACTGTTGTTTTTAATCTAATGGGTTAATCCTCTCGCTTCCCAGCGTGAATCAAATTCCATTAAAATTTTTGGCTCTGAAATTTTATTCTGTTATACTCTGAAACTAGTTTTGTTAGTTTTGTACTTTCGCACCGCAAGTTTTAAAAAAATTCTCATATTAAACGGAGGAAAAGTCGTCTAAAGATCAGTTGAAATACAGTAATCAAGAATAACAGAATTACAGTAATTATGAATGTCATAATGAGACTTGTGACCAGTGATTCCCAGAATACGTTTCCTGAGGCAGTCTGTCACACAAAATTAGGTGGTTTACAATATGATGAGACAAATGATTACTTGCAGATAAACGAAAAATAATTTGTGAATGAGATAGGGAGCTAACGTTTTGATTATGTGATTTCTGCTGGTTTGAAAATTTATGAAAGGCTAGGTCAGGAATACATACATACATACACACACATTATATATATATATATATATATATATATATATATATATATATATATATATATATATATATATATATATATATATATATATATATATACGGAAGTATAGGTTTCTTAAAACCTATCTTTAACACACGTTTAGGATTTCGTAGTCTGCTGTAACAGATTTATTATTTTTTTTTGTACACACTGTTGCTTGCATACCTTCTGGTTCCCCCTTTTTTTTTTCTTACAAGCCAAATAGAACCTCGCCTTTCCTTCTATTAACATTGTTTCGCCCAGTGTTTTGTTTCACCGTAGTCGAGTGCCTCTCTCCTGTCAGACAGCCGCAAGTCACCAGTCAGACCCTTTGGAAATCAGCGGTTGTTCTGTTTTATCAACTGCCATTTGTAGAATTTCGTCGTCGATTCCGTTTTTTTGTATTTGCTATTTGGAAATGAATCATGGTATGGTAGGCTACTAAACTATAAAAGGTTTAGTCAGTATGGGAATAAACTTTATGAAGAACATTAAGACTCAGGTGGGAGGCTAGAGTGAGGATTGACACCAAAAGAGAAATTTCGGATGTTCCATTATGTCGATTAGATGAATGGGAAATGGAAATAGAGATGACTTGGCCGTGTCATTCGAACAAACCCTGGGGAATAGTAATTGCTAGGGGCACCAGGAGAGTTGGAAGACCAAGACATACTTAGATGAGGATCATTAGAAGGGTTGTTGGAGATGGCTGGCGATTTGAAGATAGGAAACATGAATTTAGGATTTTCACAGAAAGCCCTTTGAGTCATGTGGCGTTAAGGGCTTCGAAGATAACGATAAATCTGTGTGTGTGTGTGTGTGTGTGTGTGTGTGTGTGTGTGTGTGTGTGTGTATGAGAGAGATAGCGAGTTGTTATTTTTAATATAATCGGGCCAGTGGAAAATAGGTAATAATGGGAAATATACGTTAAAATAACATGATCTTGGAATATAAATTATAAAGACAGTCTAATAAATATAAGTAAAAAATAGAGACAGGGGTAAGAGCAGCTTTCATCTTTTCAATTTATTGGGGTCTGATTGTTTAGATCTTAGGAAGTGAAAAAGGAAGAGAGTAAATTTGCTCTCGTGTGGAGAATTCCAATCTTCTTAAATGTTTTACTTCTTCCCCTTGAATACTGTGCCGTCAAGAAAAAAATTTCGTGAATAAATCCGTTAAAATCAGATCTCTTTTTCCGCCTATCTAATTGGGAAATCCATACTCAAATCTCTCTCTCTCTCTCTCTCTCTCTCTCTCTCTCTCTCTCTCTCTCTCTCTCTCTCTCTTTGAGTGTTTGTCCATATGAGAATTGAGGGTTGAGGGGACAAAGTTTTATCCTAGAAAGGTATTGTGTGTGGCGTCCATGTTCGTGAATTTGAAAGATGTTATGAAAACAGCGGGGCCCACTGTGTGTGTGTGTGTGTGTGAGAGCCAAAGATAAAGAGAGAACAAGAGAGAGAGAGAGAGGACCCAGAGATGGCAAAGGAGATTTTGAGTAAATATTGGACTGGTAAGTTTTACTGGGCCTAAGACATTCTTCAGTGTAATGATAACAGAATCCGAGGGTTTCATTCAGAAATAGCAAGAGGATAAAACGACACTAAAAATAGAGCATAAACTTACAAAAGCGAATGAAAGCAGAAAAGTCATAAAGACTACCTATAATATAACAAACACTTATTCACCAAATCTTCGAAATAAATGTCTTCTGAAGATAAGGACAAAGCGTGAAATGGTTTTCCAGAGGATTTACAGACAATGGGATTTACAGAGAGAAAGAGAGCAGAGAGAGAGAGAGAGAGAGAGAGAGAGAGTTAATGTATATATATATACGTGGTTAGCTAGGACAAGAGGAATTATAATTTTTTCAATTAGAATTCCCTCTTGGGTGTTAAA
>NC_089748.1:21882771-21890271 GCF_040412425.1 Macrobrachium rosenbergii
CGCCGCCTCCGATTAACTCGGCGGTCCTTCAGGTAGTTAATCATGTTGTTCCAGAGCCTCCTTTTTCCCCGTTAACTCGCGGGCTCAATGGATACTACTATTCTAAGACAATTACTCCGGCGGTCTTATTAGCATACTCATTTATCGTTCAACTTACAGATGGTGTGCGTTGTCAGGAGTAGGTAACCGCTGTGCTGAACCAGGCCAGCGGCATGAAGTCTGCAGGTCCCATCCGCCGTGCTGTCCACGGGGGACCTGACTGTTTGGCACCGACGGTTGTGAAGTGTGCTACGCCATTTAGCAGGTTCTGGACGACGGTAAGAAATCTTCCATCCGGATTAACGCTTATCCTCAGTTTTGTCTTTGATGGACAATTGTAACATATTCTCCTTTTTAGGAGGCCCAATCACCCATCTTCCTTTCCCCTTTTCAGATTGACCGCAGCTCCCGACCTTTATCGTAATTCAAGTCCTGGGTCGGCGGCTTCGGGAGGAACGTCGGGGCAGGGAAACCCCTACATCCTCTGCAAGGACGCTTGCAACGCTTTCCCGCGCTTCTGATCTCAAGCTCACAGGATGAAATAGTCACTTTAATCGCCGGGATCTGGGAGATGACGCAGCCCTCCCAAGAAGAAGTCGCTGCTTATGTATCGTAGAGCGAGGACGTTGGTGCTCTCAACCCAACCTGGAGCCTATGAACGTAGACTTGGAGCAGCCAGGTAAGGGGGTAAGTGAGGCAGGTGATCTATTATTTAGTTCTCCATCTTCTACTGCTTCTTCCTTCAGATGATTTAGTCTCTGCCTTATGGACGGTGCAAGGTCTACTGGCCCCTAAGGTTAAATCTGTTAAGAAAGCACCTGAAATCCCAGAAGGTCCGCTCCGAGGTTCCTCACATGTCACGCCCCTAGCCCCGTGCCGCCTACTTCTAGCAAGGCCTCTACTTCGGGAAGGGAGCACGGTCAGCACAGTAAGGAGACTCCACCCTCCTCTTCCTTGACGCTGAGCGCTTTGCTGAGCTTCTTATGAAGCAGTTTGATAAGAGAGTTGACGACAAGTTGTCGCACTCGAATCAGCTGTCTTCTTCAAACGCTTTCTATGCTCTCCTTATCAGAGAGGTGAAGTCACAGAGGACTTGATCTCCGTTCATGAGTGGCGGAGCGCCAACAACCCTTCTCCGTCCCAGATACCTCCAACCTGCCCCCTTCGATAAAGCGGAACCCCGGGCGCCTGACCTCTCTTTGCTCCCCAACATGAGTGGCATTCTCACTATTGAGGGCTTAGGTACTGCAGGTTGGAAGAACTGGAATTCTTCCTCCAAACCTGAAATCTCCTATGCAGTGATATGCCAGGCTTTACAGAGGAGGCTTGATCTGGTCCGATAAGGTCCCAAAGGAGACAGTCATCTTCCGAGGATTCAAGCCCAATCAGCCCTACTACCGGACCTTGTCGGAGTGGCAGGCGGAGAATACAAAGCTCACTCCGGCAAAAAGGCATTTACCATGTTCTCTCTGGGGAAGCCCTCCCACCCACATGCACCTCTGTCGCTTCCCACCAACCAAGCTATGCGGAGGGCAAACCAGTCTTCATCTCCGAGATAGATCCCACATCACTGGTCTTACCCGGAGATTCCCAGTATTGGGCGGCAACCCCGGATACCTTTACGGTTACCCGGCTGGACCCTGACTGCGCCTCTAACCTCTTTAGCGAGCAACTCCCCAGAATCGCAGAGTCGCTCCTGAAGGCCGAAGCAGATGCTAAGGACAGACTTAGTAGGTCTCAAACTCATTGACTTTGGCAGGGCGACGTCAGTGTATACTGCGAGGATCCTCTTTTCCAGGTGATGATGATCTTCTCCCAGTTTCAAACAGGACTCCTATGATTTGTAAAGGCCTGGGATTGAACTGCTGCCGGAGCACATCTTTTCGGCAGCTTTATCCGTCATGAGCCTAACAGGCTCATAAAAAGCTCCATCTGGGGAGCTAACCCATTCTCACAGGAAGAGGTTGATGCAGTGTCCTAGCAGAGGCAACCAGGGCCAACCAGAGTCTCCTCCGGCCCTGGGGCTTGTCCTCCAAGAGGAAACAATCTGAGCCCGCCGGAACTCACCCTAAACAAGGGAAGAAGTTCAAGAAATTTAAGCGGCTCCCGACTCAGACAGTACTGCAGGCCGTCCAGGTCCCCGGCCCTGGACATCCCTCAACCTCCCAACCTCAGCCTCAACCCCAGTATGTGCTGGTTCACCAGCCCATCAACCTCTCGCTGTCCCTTCTACGATCCTCCCCTGCTTATAATGCCTTACGAAGCTAGGAGCATTTGGTCAATCCAAAAATGCAAAAAGGAACGAGAGCTAGAGGGTACTTCAGGAGGTAGAGGTGTTCATCCCGCCCTCCTCCAAAGGAAGGGGAGGCAGGGATCTAGAGTGAGGTATAGCTCTCTCCCGCACAGTGAGATATCTCAGGTAGGCGGGAGGTTGTATCATTTCGGGACCAGGAGCTTCAGTCCCTGGGCCCAGAGCATAGTCTCCAAAGGATTGGGGTGGGGTTGGATCAAAAGTCCTCCCCCCCCGATCAGGTTCCATCAATCACCCTCCAAGGCTCTGAAGGACTTTGTGAAAGATCTGTTAATAAAGAGGGCAATAAAGAAAGCGAGACATCTGAAATTTCCTCAGGCAGACTATTCAGCCCCAAAGAAAGTTAAGTTCCAGTCAACTTAAGAGTAATTCTAGACTTGTCCTTCGCCTAAATTCCACAATCAATGCTACAAGTTTCGAATGCTTACAATCTCGCAGGTTCGACTCATTTCCCAGGAGCCGTAACTCAATTCTCTATAGATCTTTCAGACGCCTATTACGCCCCGGATTAAGTAGAAGGTTCTTCCTATCTGGGGTTCAGATTAGAAATCAAGCATACTCATTCAGAGTCATGCCATTCGTCTCAATATATTCGTGAATCTTCACTAAACTGGCGGACACGGTAGTTCAACAACTCCGTCCTGCGATCATGCTGTCAGATACACGACGCATTGGATCGCTTACGCCCAACGTCGACGAATGCCGGAGAGCGACAGCCATAGTAATCGGCTTTCTGGAATCATTGGGCTTTCAGATAAACAGGGAGAAATCCCGCCTAGTTCCGGAGAGTCGCTTTCAGTGGTTAGGAATCCAGTGGGACCTGGGTACACACAGACTATCCTTCCGCCGCCAAGCTGGAGAGAAATACAAAGCAACCAGGCAATTTCTCAAGAACAAGAAAGCTTCCCGTCGTACCCAAGAAAGAGTCTTAGGTTCTCTTCAGTTTGCTTCAGTGACGGATCTTCTTTTGAAATCCAAACTGAAGGATGTAAACAGGGTATGGCGGAGTCGAGCCAATGTCAGATTCAGAGACAAAGTATCTCTGATTCCACCGATTCTAAAGAAGAGACTCCGCCTTGACGTCCAAGAGCTTATCGTCAGTGCCCCTTCAGTTCCCTCCGCTATCCCTAGTGATTCACACCATTTCTAAGCGGTGGGGAGGATATTCCCCAACACAAGAAGGTGCAAGGCGGGACTCTGGTCTACCATGTTCCGCCAGTTTCATATCAATGTTCTGGAAGCATGGCAGTCTTTCAACCCTGGAAGAAAACTGCGCCCGGAACAATCGGATTCATATAAGATTATTCTCGACAGCGCAGTAGTAGTGCACTGTCTGAACAGAGGGAGGTTCCAAGTCGAGTCGGATCAATCAAGTTATGATAGCACATATTTTCTAGCAAACAAACACCAGTGGCATCTGTCTGCTACCCACCTTGCAGGGGTCCGAATGTCATTGCAGATTCTGTCCAGATGTCAACCTGCTGGAGTCGGAATGGTCCCTGACAAAACCTCCTTTCAGGTGGATTTGCAACCAAGTTCCGGGTCTCCGCAGATCTCTTTGCAACAGAGTGCAACCACAAACTACCTTGTTATGTGGCCTCAATCTGACCCTCTAGCTCACTCCCACAGATGCGATGTCCATAGATTTGAACAAGTGGAAAGAATTCCACCTCTTTCCCCAGTAAACCTGTTATTGAAAGTCCTTCACAAACTCAGGACATTCAAGGGCCAAGTAGCCTTAGTATTCTGAATTGGCCGAACAAGCAACTGGTTTCCACTTCTAGAACTGGAAGCTGGTGTTTGAAAATTCCCAACCCGAAACTGACGCAAATAGGAGTACAAACTCAGACTGTGTCAGCTTCCTCAAGAATTCAGAATTACCCTAGCGTTGTGATTTCATGAAGTTTGTTGCTCAAAGATGCTAATATCATCCTGTTAACACTTTGTTCCTAGAATCAGATAAAAGGAATCCAATTTGACAATACGACTAGCAGTTAAGAAATTGGCGACTCTTCTAAAAGAATCTGAAGCTACAGTAATGACCACTAATTTAGCCATTTCATTTTTTAGGGGTCATTGTTTTGAAAAAAGGTCTGGCTCCCTAGTACTATTAATACAGCAAAATCAGCCTTAAAAGATATTTTTGCACGGGCTAAGATTAACTTTAACGGACTCTTTATTTTTCGTCTATCCCAAAGCCTGTGTTTGTTTGAGACCAGTAACCCGCCCACAGTCGGTTTCCTGGTTCTTAATGATGTCCTTAAGTTAGCCTCAGAAATAGATAATCATAACTGTTCTTCACTAACTTACAAGGAAGACCTTATTTTTAATTAGTTTGGCTTCTAGGTGCTGAATTTCTGAACTGGCTGCCTTGTCTAGAGAACCCAATCATCTGGATTTCCTTCCATCAGGTGAAGTGTTACTAGCTCCTCACCCTAAGTTCCTAGCTAAAAATGAAGATCCTCAGGATAGGTGGTCCCCATGGAAGATCATCCTCCCACAGTGACCTGCTCCTATGCCCAGTCTTTACCTCCTGAAAGCATTCTAGACAGAACCTCACACATAACTTCAGGGCCTTTATTTGTAAGGGAAGGAGAACCATTTCGAGAGCCATTAGACAACAGATCCTATATTTCATTAAACATGCAAACCCAGATTCAGTCCCAAAAGTGCATGACATCAGGGCAGTGGCCACCTCCACTAACTATTTTCATTATATGAATTTTGAGGATCTGTCAAAGTACACAGGGTGGAAATTCCTGTAGTCTTAAACGCTACTACCTGGAAATCACTAGAAGCTCTTAAATTTTCACTAGTGGCGGCAGGGAACATAGTTCCCCACCAGTATGATTCTTTCTGTACTCTCAAGTACTCTCCTCCTACCTGCCTCATTTATTCCTTGGTCATCTCCAGGTGAGGCATGCTTCACACCTTCCTGACCATGTCATGAATTTATCCTGTTTATTGTTTACCTCATTTACATATATTGTTTTGTATTGTTTTAGGAACACAGTTTCCTTTGTATTAGTTTTTTTATATGTGTTTAGTACTTAAGTCTGTAATTTCAAGTACTCTTCTCCATTCAGGATTTTGTATTCATGTATAATTATGTTATTTATAAAACTAAGTATATTACAGTGTCATCATTATGTCTTAATGCCATTCTACTACTAAGTTATTAAACTCTTGCAGATGTTTAGTTTTATTACTTTCCTCACAATCTTCTTTTGTTTTGTAATGGTATTTTGATTTCTCACATGACACCATGACACAGGAAGGAGAAACCTGCAAGTTGATTTTGGTCAAAGAAAATCTACTTCTGGGAGAGATCAAACACCGTGACTCCCATATTTCCTCTTTTTCCCCTGGTCAAATACCATTCCGGTGTAAAAGCAATGTGGAATGGGCACTGCTTGTTTACAGTCCTACGAGTGGTGCGTATAACAGCACCTCACTGCAGGACTTTTTGACATTGGGAAGGTTTATGGTGAAGGAGGCCTGTGATTGTGACAATCTCACTCCTTTCTCACACGACCCATACCATGGAGCTCGCACCGGGGGTAGTAACTCCGGCTTAGCTTTTTAGCTTTTCTCTGGTATATTTAGCAATAGCTTTACCTTGAAATAAGTGCTGAAAGGTTATTTCACCGGGTGACACAGGTCTCTCCCCAGAAATAGATTTTTCCTTTGTCAAAATCCTTTTTCGTTAGCTCCGGAAGTGTGCCACTAACTTCACAAAGCCAAACTTTAACAGCACGTCCCAGCGATACACCTTTTATTTAGTCTGCTGAAATTGCTGTTGTACTATTTAAAGTTTAATTTTAAAATTCAGTACTTGTCTCTCTTATTGGATGCTGGGTATATAACGGGATCAATGCGTTAATGCTAGAAAGAAAAAACATGTCTTCACAGACAATACTAATGAGATCTGGTACTCTAAATTAATATTTCCGTCTAATATCTGCTGAATATGTGGATTGAAATGTAAAAAGTATAATCATATAATATTCTTAAAACATAAACAGTGTTACACTGAACGGCGCAATGACTATATAAATTGATTTATTATTGGGTTCATTAATACTAATTTTCCTGCACAGACGATATGAATCATTAGGTTCATCATGGATACAAATAGATGCAAATGGTTCGTCTCTCTCTCTCTCTCTCTCTCTCTCTCTCTCTCTCTCTCTCTTTTTCAACAACCAAATAAATTAATCATCATTAAACTTCCATGTCAAAATTAGTATAGCCAATAATAATGAGACCATGGCCATTATCGCTTTTCCTTTGAATATGTCTTTACAGCAACACCTAAAATTAATTCGGGACTGAGGAAAGGGAGAGGAAGGATTAATTACGTGATGATTTTCTGATGTCAAATAACATTTGTCAATATGGTGGAGTACTCTGACATAGCAAAAACCAAGATAATGATTATAAATATATTTTACTATCATCACCTCCTTTATTATTGTTATGTGGGATGATTAGTATTATCGAAATAAGAGAGAGAAAAAAAAGACATAAAAAGGTAAAATAACACCTTTAAATTAGCTATGAACAATCAATGTTCAGCATGTAAAGTGCCTGGATGATATCCGCAGTAATTATACCACACCCAAGGCACGAACTCAAAACGAGCCCGAGTGCGCATACATGTGTAAAATTATAAGGATTCAACTTATGACTACACATACGCGCGCATATATATGTAAATTCATCCAACACCACAATGGTCCAGCGGCATATAAACATACGAAGCGCTCTCAGGAAAGGTGAAAGTGAAGAGGAAGGATTAAAAAAATGTTAAAGCTTAAAAGATTGCACTGATATAAAAATCCTTGCCCAGCCTTTTCTCTTACTAATATCGTGTCTAAAAGATCATTAAGGTTATATGACCACTGGTCCTGCTAGGCGTTTCAGCTTTTGTAATAACGTCTCTATGTATTTCTTAACCAGTTGGTTCTAGCCACGTAAAATAAATCTAATCCTTCTGTTAATCAGCTCAGTGGTCTGGTTAAACTAAGGTATACTTGACTTGACATATTTACTGGGACACTCTCGTTTACTAAAATCATAGTTTCCTCATAATTTATACGGTGTTTATTGTAGTTTCCTCATCTACTAGACCTTTATGTTTTCATACA
>NC_089748.1:21895271-21927771 GCF_040412425.1 Macrobrachium rosenbergii
TTACTTAAAGAGCAGTCGGAGGAATAGGCTACAAATTTTCTACTCTATTGATATTTAATGAGACTGCCTTGTAAAACTTCCTCATTTCCAAAAGCAGTTTCCCTTTTAAAGCAGGATATTGATGAATATTAATCAATCATAATTTGATGACAGTATGCCAAGTAATTTTTCAAGCTATCCTTCATTTGATGTACTGAATTCACTCTATTAACTAAAGTTTAGCATAAGCCGGGGAAATTGACTGCAAATACCTAGAACTGAATATGCTAACATCCTATTTCTCGAACAGCCATTTATACGGGGACATGTAACACAAATCAAGTAAAACAAAAACAAAAAAAAGTTAAACTATTTTTTTTCATTTTAAGGCTGTCATGTACTGTAAATGGGAAATTTAGCTACAAATATCAGTGTGATTTTTTGTGTATACACTGTAGAGTCCGCCACTTTGAAGTATCATGCCAATACTCCAATTAAAGGAGCCTCCTTTTAGGTGAAACTTCAAGTTCCTTTTGTACCGTTCTTAAAGGCAGAATATAGTCTTTCATGCTTGCTTCAAAATTTGTTAAAAACTTCTAATATGTATTTTCCGTTTGGGTTATTGTCTGAGAAAATGTTCCCTTTCGCTTCCGGTTGAAAGAGAAAGAACACACTCACTGAATTTCAGCTAGTTTTGAAATTGTTTCTGGCAACTGGGTGATAAAGAAACGAGACCATAGTCAGTGGTATAACTGAAGCGATAAGTTCTCGTCAAAGAGATAAATACAATAAAGCCATTTTGCGAGAAGTCCCAAGAAGCAGATGTCTCCACTTTCGCAGACTATTAGACATCTGCGAGGTTTATGCTGAAATTTAAGATCTCTGTTTACGTTCATTGCCCTCAAGAATAAAAATTTGATTAGGCTTCAAGACTTACCTTTTAATGGACTCAAGTAAACCGTTCAGCTATTCACCTTTTCATCATTTCCGGTCAATAAATCTCTGCATACAATAATATATTAAAAATATTTTATCAAACACTAGAAAGCATGAAGACTATAGGAATTACCTATTATAGTTTTGTAAGTTAATCCATTTGTTGTAACTTTTCCGTGGGATTAAAATACCTGGGGCATATGTTTGAAGTTCAGTTTTCTTTCACCGTAGTGTAGACGTAGAGAAAAAAAATGGGTTCAGATATGCAGATTGATGCCCACCTTGACTCATAATGGGGCTTATGAGTGTTTGGAACAACAGGATGTTAAAAGTTTCTTTCACTGAAACACTGTTATGAAGGGACACCATGTCAAAACTTATATTACAGAAGAAGGTTGCTCAATAATTTTGGTTGTATAAGCAAATCATGGAATGTTTAATGCATATTCACTTGTAACAAGGTATTCCATACTTGATATGATGAATTCTCCCAATTTCCTGTTAAGTATGTTGGTGACAGATATTATGGGACACCCTTGAATATTTGGTATATGGATCATTGGTGAAAATTCTGTAAAGTTTCTGTTGGTATATTTTCGTTTTTAAATTCCACGCAATCTTATTTATTTTAATGTTGCTCCTTTCGTGGACAGTTATGGAAGATAGAAGTGTCTCTCAATATAACATTTTTTTTGTCAACGTAAAATATACTTATCTGGCTTTGTTATGTGACTATCATTTTGTGTCTTGTATCCTCTTTAATTCGTCATACTGGTAAGATTTCCACAGGAATTCCAGTGTCAAATATAATAATAATAATAATAATAATAATAATAATAATAATAATAATAATAATAATAATAATAATAATAATAATAATAATTATTATTATTATTATTATTATTATTATTATTATTATTATTATTATTATTGTTTAACACTTTTTACTATTAAAGTCCCGAAATGTACCCTACCTGTAATTTCCCTTCTTTCTCGTTTTACGTAATCTCCATGTATTTTGTCTGTTCATATTACCTTAAAATTACCTCTCGGTTTCACCCGACCATTATTTCACCTTTACATCTTCACCCCTTTATGGTAACTTCCCCAACCTTTACTACATTACTGACAAGCGAATGGTCATTGCAATTGGAAGCCTTGAAGTTATCACCCCGCCAGCTTAGTTTTGCCCCTTAAAAGGGACGAACACAAACCCGATTACTTCGCCGGCCGATGTCCATTTCATAGGAGAGTCGTCCCTATAAGAGTTCACGGTTTTTTCTTTTTTACTGTTACTCCTGAATGTTTTCCCTGTCACTCCATTTATGGGTTCAATATCCGATCTTCTGAAAGAGAGAGAGAGAGAGAGAGAGAGAGAGAGAGAGAGAGAGAGAGAGAGAGAGAGAGAATTGCACAGGGAAAAATACCAATTGGTTTTCATAATTTTAATCCTTTTATCTCCAGTTTTATAAAGTTAGACCGTGTTCTTAAGATATATAAGGCTTTAAGATAAATTCTGATCCGAAGTTGATGCTATGGGGGATTTATTGTTGCAAGTTATCATACGTCTGACAGCGCATGGAAGAAAACCTGGGCGCTCGGGCGAAAAGTGACCATTAACTCATAAAGCACCTGAAGGAAAACCTGACGGAATTGGTAAAGACGAAAATTTCATTCATTTTGCCTGTGTTTGATGTCTGTAACGGGGGCAGGGGTTTCATTTTGAAGTATAACCTTCCTGGGGTCACACAGGGGCCGCGTGCCAAATTTTGTCTGGGTCTGTCAAGCAGTCTGGATTTCTATAGTGGACAAACAAGCAAACATTCACTTTTATATATACAGATATATACACTCAATGTAACAACAGACCCGCAGAAATTAATGTTGATTTCATTCAATAATCCTTATTTAGAATAAGGGAAACAGATAATTAAATAGAAGTCTTAATTATATTTCTAACCGATTTCAGATGATAGTGATTTTTGTGTCGTCTTTTTCTCAGAGGTAAATCCCCTGTAGGGGAAGAAGCGTAATGTTGAAAAAACGACACATGCATAAGTATGCAGACATGCACACACACACATATATATATATATATATATATATATATATATATATATATATATATATATATATATATATATATATATATATATATATGTGTGTGTGTGTGTGTGTGTGTGTGTGTGTGTGTGTGTATATATATATATATATATATATATATATATATATATATATATATATACACTCGTATAATATGTGAGTGAGATAGAGTATGTGTATCATAGATTTGCCCTTACTTCCTAGGTGAACAATAATGGTGCGTTCTTTATGAAATGGCAGGCAGAAAGAAAGACTGACAAAAAGAGCTCTTAAAGGGAAACAGGAGAATTCAATATAGGTGTAAAACACAGCAGATAGTGAAATACAGACTGATGCAGTTAGAAGAAATGTTGGGCCTATATTTGTTTACTGTATGAACTAGGGCAAATGACACGAAAGTTGAAGGGACAAGAGCTTGCGACGTTCCAGGAAATGGTAGTAGGATATAAAGTAGGAGGGTGAGAACAGCACGGAAAAACTGAAACTAACGAAATTGGGATATAAGAAGCTTAGTGAAGGAAATAGGAGAGTATATGAAATACAGTTTGCAAGAAAGCAGGAAAGTATCGTAGACAGCAACGCAGGAGAATCGATAAGGTCAGGAAAGTAAGAGAAAAAAAATGCAGGTAAAGGAAAAATGGTGGAAAATGGTATGCAAGGGCTTTAAAAAAATAAGTTGTTCTACAAGGAATTAGATACAAAGTGAAAGGTTAATGAGTTAATGGATTTGGGAATAAAATATGTAAAATGTCATACAGCCATTTTGAATATTACAAAATTATTTTTCTTTGTCATGTAGAATATAATTACAGTGATAAAACATTCATAATGAACTTAAAATGAAACTGGTTGGTGTTTTAGTGTTTATTGAGTATAAGTTAGGATTGGTGCCTATGGAACTAATCTTTAAAAACAAAAGTTAAAAACGTTTTCTTGTGAATATATACTTTTGCTACCGGCTGGAAATTACTTAAAGCATCTATCACTTTACACGCAGATAGAGGCCAGCAATTTCGCTTCCTTCTGTTCCTACCCCCCCGCCCTCCACCCCTCAAAATAAAAAAAAAAAAAACACGGTTTTAGCATTTTATGAAATCGCTTTGCGCAACTGAACGGCAATACACAAGAAACCACATTACTATCGTTGAAGCGAAAATATTCCCCACTCTGAACTGCAATAATGCCATTTTGCAAGCAGCCTCAATATAGGGCCTACAAGTCAGGCGTCTCCGCTTTCAAACTAATAATAGAAATTGTCGGTTCCTCAGGAATAAATACGGGATAAAGTTTCCGGGTTGATGTGGTATAAGACCCAAGCAAACTGTCCTTAGATCCGCTTCTTTTTCTTCCTTTTTGCTGGAAATTTCCACTCATTTTTGTATCTCTTGCGAGGATAAATCTCTGCTACTCACGCGCACCTCACCCAAAATTAGTTCGCCTTACAAGGCCCATCCTTTCTTCGCAATTAGGTTAACTGTATTTGTCCAAGTTACGGTTTTATACAATCGTCTATTATTTTTCAGATTTTAGAAGAATATCTTAGTTCACAAGTTTTATTTTTGTTTGAACGGTAGTGTCGAAGTCAATAATTAATGGTTGTGTTTAGGAACATACTTTATTTCACAAGAATTCTTAACGCTAACCTCATATAATCGCTATCATTCAGATTAATTACTAATGCGTTGAATTAAAAACACAGGCACACACACACACATATCCAAAAAAGAGATATAGCTGATCTCAAGACTTCTTTTTTATAGTTTTCCAATTGATTTTATATTTCTGTCATTTATCTGGTGAAATACATTAGGTAAAACGCAGAAAGTTGGAGCTCAACTTTACATTATTAGTGTAGTTTAAATTGTATCTGCTACATATTAAAATAAGTAGGATTTATGAAACAAAGAAGTTCCACTTTACGAAGATATTTTGTTTAGAAGAAAGACTTTTCAGAGATCATGGGAACATACACAAGGAAATCTCGCTGCAAGTTCTTTTCCTGATGTTACCTATAGCATCAACCGAACAGTAGCCTACCTGCTGCAGTTGGGTTTGCTTCAGTAGTTAATTTCATGAGCATGCAAACTTTAAAGCAACATCTCTCGGCTTCTATTTCGTAGTTTTACAAGGTTCATTCTTGCAGCCAAATATGCGGGTAATAGGAAGAAAAAATCCTACACTTGGTTAAACTTTCCTACTTTAATATTGCTTTTCATACGTATGTCTATTTATTTCTAGGTTCCTTCGCCTTACACCGTCTTTAAATACCTTTCCATGATTATCCATTATTTGACTGAAATTAAAAAAAGGACGTTTATTCCAACCCCAAAACTCTTTCAATTGCATGGAAGGGAAACTTTCTCAATTGCTCAATTACTCGAGTGGATTTCATGTTAGTAACTCCAATACTGCTCCAAAATGGTCGCGAAATTGGATAACTATAGAATCCTGAAATTCGGTCACCAGCACTGGGACGGAAAAAATGAAAAAAAGATTTCGCTTGAAGAATTTTTAACACTGAGAAAAGAGACTAGGAAAAGAGGATTAAACCGATTTCTTACGGACATAAAGTGGCTTTACCTGCTAACGTTTTTTCCCTTAATCCCTTTTGCTCATATTCACAAAACTTATAAACAAGATTATTTCTATCTACTGTATGTCTCGCATCTACTTTCAACAAATATCTTCATCTTGAATCATATTTCCTTCTCTCTCTCTCTCTCTCCCCTGGAAACCTAAATATTGACTTTCTCTCTCTCACACTTGTTTTTGTTAGCTAGCTCACACCTCTGCATTCTGTGATGGTTTTGATAACCGACTTTTCCCTTCTCCAAATGTAAAGTTCTCACGGGAATATCCTTTGAGTTGAACTGCAGGTCACAGACACTTGAAATTCTTTAGGGATGGGTTGCTGGTCTCAGCTTTAGAAAAAACAAAGATACTGGAATACAAAATAAAAGAACAAAAGTTGAACGTTTTTGCAGTGCTCTTTAAGAGGATCTAGTTATCACAGTCTTCTCCTCCTCCCACGATGTTCTTTTATTTATTTTCCTGTGCCCTGTAACAAAGCATTATTCTCTCTCTCTCTCTCTCTCTCTCTCTCTCTCTCGTTCGCCATGCTTGCACGTTTACTTTATATTAGAAAGTCATTTCAAAGGATGGTGTGCTGTTCTACCGCTGAATATGTAATTTGCATTTATTCTTTTAATGCTTTCAGTCAAATAATTTTATCTATGACCGCAGTTCACACTTTTCAAGTGCAGTAATGTTTAATTCCTACACACACACACACACACACACATATATATATATATATATATATATATATATATATATATATATATATATATATATATATATATATATATATATATATATATATATATATATATATTGTTATATAAGAAAGCAAATATGTACGAATGGTTTCCAGCATAAGCGTAGAATAGTTTGACTAAATGATTGTTCAGAAATTTTAGACTCCATTTAACTGCTTGTTTCCGACTCTTATCATTTCAGAACCGAAGGGTGCGGAGGTCACGTCACAGCGACGGCAGAAATGGTCGAGAGTGAGAAGGTGTCTGTCTTCAGGGAAGGCCACTGGTACTTTTAGAAGATACATCGTCGGAACCGGCGTTGTGCCATAAAGCTGAATCATTCCGTTCCCGTGTGAGTTTGACTGTCGGAGGAGCAGTGTTGGCCCCTTCATGTTATGTGCGTGTGGCCTGTGGATTTTGGGAATTTCAGGAATGTGGCTTTTTCCTGGATTTTTGGTGTCAGGCGTATCTTCGTATCAGTGGTTGAAGAAGAACTCTCGCTCAAGAAACTGTTTCCGAATACTGCTCCTATTCAATCGGAGACCCCTTGAACTGCTTGTTTAATGTCAGATAAGTTTTGGGTTTTTTATATTTATTAATTATTTTTCCATATATTACCAGAGTTCTTAGATACCGTTCGTATCTGCAAGTTATTATTTGTTTAAGCATAATAAAGTGCTAAGAAGTGTCGTTTTGGGTATTAATTCTCCTCCTCATTATTAAACCTGTTCATAAATATGTGCTATGGCTGTTCATGGTGTGGACGTCGTAACATATTTGGGGGCCTGACCGGGATTGAATGTGTTTGAACAAAACAGGTTTAAATGAGGAGATTATTTGTTCTATAGTTATTGTAGGTTTAAGTGAGATTAGTTTTGTAGCTATCGTAACCAATCATGAGTGAGCCAGAGCTCGAAACAGGGTATTTAGGAAGTGAATTCGATGTCAAGAAATTTCTGTCGTCCTTGCCGGGGGTTGCAGCTTTTCGTGGTTTGTGTAAACGAGAACTGGTGCTAATTGCTAATTATCTAGACCTAGGTTTTACTATGGATATGAGAAAGGATGATTTAATAAAGGGCTTGATAGGACATTTAGGTATCGTAGAGGAGAAGTCTGAAGTTTCAAGGGTAAAGGAAGATGATAGCATACAAGCTTTGAAACTCAAAATACAGCTGAAGGAGTTAGACATGGTTGTTGAGCGTGAAAGAGCAGCAGAAAGAGAGAGAGAGAGAGAGAGAGAGAGAGAGAGAGAGAGAGAGGACTTGAGCGTGAAAGAATGGAACACGAATTAAAGTTAGAGGAAATTAAAGGGAGACACAGACAAGGTAGCGGAGATTTCGATGTAGCTAAATACATGAAGATGGTTCCCTCTTTTGATGAAAAGGAAGTAACTAATTATTTTATGACTTTTGAGAAAGTAGCGAAGGTCTATTTTGTTGCAATGTGCCTTGAAAGGTTGGGCTCAACAGGTATTCTTTAGTTTGTCTGAGGAGACTTGTGGTAATTATGATGAATTGAAAAATTGTATTCTCAAAGCATATGAATTAGTGCCAGAAGCTTACAGGTTGAAGTTTCGTAGGCTTTGTAAGACAGGAGATCAGACTTACGTAGATTTTGCTCGGATAAAGGCTAAAATGCTTGAAGATTGGTTGAGATCTAAAAATATAGAAGACTTTGAGGGATTTAAACAGCTGATATTGTTAGAAGAGTTTAAAAATTGTTTGTCTAAGGATTTGAAGGTACATTTAGAAGAACTGCAGGTTGAAAGTGTAGAGAAAGCTGCTATTATGGCTGATGAATTTTCACTGACGCACAAAATTTTTGACGGGAAACAAAGTTTAAGTAAGGGTAGAAGCAGCAAAGAGGATTTTCAGGAATTAAAGGGCAGTAGGAGCAAAACGGAAAATGTAAGTGATTTAGATAGAAGTGGTGTAGCTTCGGTACCGAAAGGTAGCAGTTTACTTAGTGGGCAGAGGATGCCAATTAAATGTTATAACTGCGGGAAATTGGGCCATAGAAAGGCAGACTGTTGGTCTTTGAGGGACGGTAAAAGAGAGCACAAACCAGTTGCTTTGGTAAGCAGGGTAAGTGTTGGTAGAGAGGTTAGTACAGTAATTGAGGGCGAAGGAAGCCCTGGGCTCTCGGATTTGGAGAGGTACGAGTCATTTGTGTCCTGTGGTAGTGTAGCTACAGGAAGTGGTAGGGGCAAAAAAGGATTGGTTATCCTCAGAGATACAGGGGCCCTGCAGTCATTGATTTTGGAAAGGGCATTGCCTGATTGTTTTGAGTATGAAGGTAAGGAAAATGTCTTGATTAAGAGTTTTCCAAAAGAGGTAATCTCTTGTCCATATGAGACTATATTTTGGAGTCTGATTATGCAACGGGTCCGGTTAAGGTCGCCGTTGTGGAAGAAATTCCTGTTGAGGGAGTAGATTTAATATTGGCCAATGATATTGGTGGTAACAAGGTTTTAAGTAACCCACGGTTGCTTAAATATCCTGAGATTCGTGCAAGCACGGAAAGCTTAGGACGAGAATTTCCCGGTATTTTTCCAGTGTGTGCTGTCACACGAGCAATGAGAAAAGGGAAGATAATAATAATGCTAAAATTGATTTCTCTACATGTTTTCAGGAGAAATTTGGTGAGTGTTCTGAGCAGGGTAAGGTTTTGGCCGTATCTAGAGAGAAATTCATCAAAGATCAAGAAAATGACATCGAGCTAGCAGAGATAGCTGCGAAGGCCTTTTCAAATAAGGAAATTGATAACATTCCGGTAGGGTATTATGTTGAAGATGGGTTATTGATGAGAAAATTTAGACCCCCTAGAATAGCTGCTAGTGCAGAATGGGAAGTTAATTACCAAATAGTTGTTCCTCCAAATTATAGACCCTCTATTTTACATTTAGCACATCAGAATCCATTTAGTGGCCATTTCTGGAGTCAACAAAACTTTTCGTAAAGTGACTAATCATTTTTATTGGCCAGGATTCATTCTGATGTTAAAGAATTTTGTAAGACCTGCCATGTTTGTCAAATGATAGGAAAGCCAAACCAGAAATTAATGAAAGCCCTTGAACCCATACCGGCCATGGAAGAGCCATTTCATAGAGTAATAGTAGACATTGTTGGTCCATTGCCAAAGTCAAAGGGTGGAAATCAGTATATACTTACTATTATGGACAGATCCACTAGGTATCCTGAAGCCATTCCATTGCGGAATGCTAGCTCTAAGAATATTGTAAATGGGATGTTACAATTTTTCACCAAGTTTGGATTGCCTAAAGAGGTTCAGTCGGATCAGGGTTCAAATTTCTTGAGTAATATTTTTAGACAGGCAATGCAGGAACTAGGAATCAGGCAAGTAACTTCATCAGCGTACCATCCTCAGAGCCAAGGGGCTGTAGAAAGGTACCATCAAACATTGAAGACTATGTTGAGAACATTTTGTTTGGAGAACAAAAGTGATTGGGATAAAGGTTTGCCATTCCTTCTGTTTGCCTCCAGAGAAATCCCCAATGAGTCTTTGGGGTTTTCCCCCTTCGAATTGGTATTTTGTCATGAGGTTAGAGGACCTCTGAAATTGATTAAAGATCAATGGCTTAAAAGTGTTGAGGATTCTAATTTGTTGGACTACGTTTCAGATTCCAGGAAAGAATCAGGAAAACATGGGACATGGCTAGAGGTAACTTGATTGAAGCCCAGCAGAAGATGAAAAATACTATGATGTCGGAGCTAAAAAAGTGGACTACAATCCAGGAGATGAGGTGCTGGTATTCCTTCCAGTAGCTGGACAGCCATTACACGCTAAGTTTTCAGGCCCTTACATAATAGAGAAGAAGGTAGGAAATACAGATTATGTTATTCTTACTCCCGATAGGAGAAGGAAAAAGAGGTTGTGCCATGTTAATATGTTAAAACCTTATTTTTCAAGAAGACCAAAGCCTGTCATGTTGAATATTGATTTAAGTGGTAATGGTTATCAGGAGAAACTTAAGCTTGAGACCGAAGTTGAAGACTGGCCTATTTCAAATTCAGAGGCTTTGGGGAATTTGAAGAATAAGTTAACTCATCTTGGGGAATGTCAAAGTCAGGAGTTGAGAGATTTACTCAACAATTATAAAGATATATTTTCGGATGTTCAGGGCAAGACCAGTTCATTACAACATGATGTTGATGTTGGTAATTCAGATCCCATTAAACAGCACCCGTATCGCTTTGAATCCCAAAAAGGCAGAGATTGTTGAACAGGAAGTGAAATATATGCTGGATAATAAGTTGATTGAACCTAGTAACAGCCAGTGGAGTTCCCTGTAGTACTTGTAAAGAAAAGTAATGGTCAGTACCGTCTATGTTTCGATTACAGGAAAGTGAATGCAGTCACCAAAACAGATTCATTCCCAATTCCTAGGGTGGATGACTGTATTGACCGTATTGGAAAGGCAAAGTTCATAAGTAAATTTGATATCTTAAAAGGTTATTGGCAGGTAGGTTTGACAGACAGAGCTAAAGATATTTCTGCCTTCGTTACACCCACTGGTTTATATTCCTGCAACGTCATGCCGTTTGGAATGAAAAATTCAGGTAGTACTTTTCAAAGACTCATGAATATGATTACCAAAGACCTTGAAGGGTGCACTACATACATAGATGATGTGGTCATTGTAAGTGATACGTGGGAAGAGCATGTCGAGAAAATTGCTGCATTTTACAGAAACTCAGAGAAGCAGGTTTGGTAGCGAATTTAAATAAATGCGAATTCGGTAAAGCTAAAGTAGTTTATTTAGGTCATGAGGTTGGACATGGTCAAGTAGCACCAAAAGATTCTAATATTAAATCTATTTTAGACTTTCCAGTTCCTAGAGATAAAAAGGAAGTAATGAGATATCTGGGTCTCACTGGATATTATAGGAAATTTGTGGCTAATTTCGCAGATATAGTTTCACCATTAACAAATTTGTTGAGGAAAAGGGTTGACTTTAAGTGGGATAACCAATGTCAGGAAGCTTTTGACAAAGTGAAATCCATTTGACTACTTCCCTGTTCTGAAGGCACCGGATTTTTCTATTCCTTTCAAACTAGCAGTAGATGCCAGCGATATTGGCATTGGGGCAGTATTATTGCAGGAAGACGACAAGGGGTAGAGCATCCTATTGCTTATTATTCAAAGAAATTGAATGATTTTCAGAAGAAATACTCAACCATTGAGAAAGAAACATTGGGTTTAATTTTGGCTTTGCAACATTTTGAAGTGTATACCAGTACCACCTCCCCATTAACTGTATATACCGACCATAACCCATTGAAATATTTGAATAGCTTCAGGAAAAATAATCAGAGGTTGACAAGATGGAGTCTGTTTTTACAACCTTATGAGTTGAATATCCTACACATTAAAGGAAAGGAGAATGTAATTCCAGATGCATTGTCAAGGATGTGACCCATTTTAGTTTTGGGATGAGCTTTATTTCTGTTGTTTGATTCAAAATATATACTTCATATATATTTGTTCCTTTTTTAGGGAGGTGTTATATAAGAAAGCAAATATGTACGAATGGTTTCCAGCATAAGCGTAGAATAGTTTGACTAAATGATTGTTCAGAAATTTTAGACTCCATTTAACTGCTTGTTTCCGACTCTTATCATTCAGAACCGAAGGGTGCGGAGGTCACGTCACAGCGACGGCAGAAATGGTCGAGTGAGAAGGTGTCTGTCTTCAGGGAAGGCCACTGGTACTTTTAGAAGATACATCGTCGGAACCGGCGTTGTGCCATAAAGCTGAATCATTCCGTTCCGTGTGAGTTTGACTGTCGGAGGAGCAGTGTTGGCCCCTTCGTGTTATGTGCGTGTGGCCTGTGGATTTTGGGAATTTCAGGAATGTGGCTTTTTCCTGGATTTTTGGTGTCCAGGCGTATCTTCGTATCAGTGGTTGAAGAAGAACCTCTCGCTCAAGAAACTGTTTCGAATACTGCTCCCTATTCAATCGGAGACCCCTTGAACTGCTTGTTTAATGTCAGATAAGTTTTGGGTTTTTTTATATTTATTAAATTATTTTTCCATATATTACCAGAGTTCTTAGATACCGTTCGTATCTGCAAGTTATTATTTGTTTAAGCATAATAAAGTGCTAAGAAGTGTCGTTTTGGGTATTAATTCTCCTCCTCATTATTAAACCTGTTCATAAATATGTGCTATGGCTGTTCATGGTGTGGACAATCGTAACAATATATATATATATATATATATATATATATATATATATATATATATATATATATATATATATATATATATATATATATATATATATATATATATATATGTATGTATGTATGTATATATATATATATATATATATATATATATATATATATATATATATATATATATAGATATACTGTATATATATATATAATCATGAAGCTACAAAATGTCGCTTAATATCGAAATCCACGCTACCTCGGTATATCTCCGTTGGAGAATTGTCGCCGAAGGGGAATTTATATAAGTGATAAATGAATTGGAATCGTGGGGACACGAACCCTTGTGAAAGCCTATTCAGCGACTCCAGTTGACGTAAACCATTGAGCCATCAAGAGAGGGTATAAGTCTTTTGCCAAGATGTCGTACTGCTTTTTACCCGTCGTGAGCGGGGGAAAGTGTACTAGCCTCGACAATGACCCACCTCCGCCATGACAGTTCATTGGTACGTTTGGAACACGCAGCTCTTGTTATGAAATTTTTATCACACCGTGATTTATATACAATCATGAAGCTACAAATGTCGCTTAATATCGAAATCCACGCTACCTCGGTATATCTCCGTTGAGAATTGTCGCCGAAGGGGAATTTATATAAGTGATAAATGAATTGGAATCGTGGGGACACGAACCCGCGACGAAAAGCCTATTCAGCGACTCCAGTTGACGTAAACCATTGAGCCATCAAGAGAGGGTATAAGTCTTTTGCCGAGATGTCGTACTGCTTTTACCCGTCGTGAGCGGGGAAAGTGTACTAGCCTCGACAATGACCCACCTCCGCCATGACAGTTCATTGGTACGTTTGGAACACGCAGCTCTTGTTATGAAATTTTTATCACACCGTGATTTATATACAATCATGAAGCTACAAATGTCGCTTAATATCGAAATCCACGCTACCTCGGTATATCTCCGTTGGAGAATTGTCGCCGGAGGGGAATTTATATAAGTGATAAATGAATTGGAATCGTGGGGACACGAACCCGCGATTTAAAGCCTATTCAGCGACTCCAGTTGACGTAAACCATTGAGCCATCAAGAGAGGTATAAGTCTTTTGCCGAGATGTCGTACTGCTTTTACCCGTCGTGAGCGGGGAAAGTGTACTAGCCTCGACAATGACCCACCTCCGCCATGACAGTTCATTGGTACGTTTGGAACACGCAGCTCTTGTTATGAAATTTTTATCACACCGTGATTTATATACAATCATGAAGCTACAAATGTCGCTTAATATCGAAATCCACGCTACCTCGGTATATCTCCGTTGGAGAATTGTCGCCGAAGGGGAATTTATATAAGTGATAAATGAATTGGAATCATGGGGACACGAACCCGCGATTTAAAGCCTATTCAGCGACTCCAGTTGACGTAAACCATTGAGCCATCAAGAGAGGGTATAAGTCTTTTGCCGAGATGTCGTACTGCTTTTACCCGTCGTGAGCGGGAAAGTGTACTAGCCTCGACAATGACCCACCTCCGCCATGACAGTTCATTGGTACGTTTGGAACACGCAGCTCTTGTTATGAAATTTTTATCACACCGTGATTTATATACAATCATGAAGCTACAAATGTCGCTTAATATCGAAATCCACGCTACTCGGTATATCTCCGTTGGAGAATTGTCGCCGAAGGGGAATTTATATAAGTGATAAATGAATTGGAATCGTGGGGACACGAACCCGCGACGAAAGCCTATTCAGCGACTCCAGTTGACGTAAACCATTGAGCCATCAAGAGAGGGTATAAGTCTTTGCCGAGATGTCGTACTGCTTTTACCCGTCGTGAGCGGGGAAAGTGTACTAGCCTCGACAATGACCCACCTCCGCCATGACAGTTCATTGGTACGTTTGGAACACGCAGCTCTTGTTATGAAATTTTTATCACACCGTGATTTATATACAATCATGAAGCTACAAATGTCGCTAATATCGAAATCCACGCTACCTCGGTATATCTCCGTTGGAGAATTGTCGCCGAAGGGGAATTTATATAAGTGATAAATGAATTGGAATCGTGGGGACACGAACCCGCGACGAAAAGCCTATTCAGCGACTCCAGTTGACGTAAACCATTGAGCCATCAAGAGAGGGTATAAGTCTTTTGCCGAGATGTCGTACTGCTTTTACCCGTCGTGAGCGGGGAAAGTGTACTAGCCTCGACAATGACCCACCTCCGCCATGACAGTTCATTGGTACGTTTGGAACACGCAGCTCTTGTTATGAAATTTTATCACACCGTGATTTATATACAATCATGAAGCTACAAATGTCGCTTAATATCGAAATCCACGCTACCTCGGTATATCTCCGTTGGAGAATTGTCGCCGAAGGGGAATTTATATAAGTGATAAATGAATTGGAATCGTGGGGACACGAACCCGCGACGAAAGCCTATTCAGCGACTCCAGTTGACGTAAACCATTGAGCCATCAAGAGAGGGTATAAGTCTTTTGCCGAGATGTCGTACTGCTTTTACCCGTCGTGAGCGGGGAAAGTGTACTAGCCTCGACAATGACCCACCTCCGCCATGACAGTTCATTGGTACGTTTGGAACACGCAGCTCTTGTTATGAAATTTTTATCACACCATGATTCATATACAATCATGAAGCTACAAATGTCGCTTAATATCGAAATCACGCTACCTCGGTATATCTCCGTTGGAGAATTGTCGCCGAAGGGAATTTATATAAGTGATAAATGAATTGGAATCATGGGGACACGAACCCGCGACGAAAGCCTATTCAGCGACTCCAGTTGACGTAAACCATTGAGCCATCAGAGAGGGTATAAGTCTTTTGCCGAGATGTCGTACTGCTTTTACCCGTCGTGAGCGGGGAAAGTGTACTAGCCTCGACAATGACCCACCTCCGCCATGACAGTTCATTGGTACGTTTGGAAACGCAGCGACTCCTCACGATTCCAATTCATTTATCACTTATATAAATTTCTTCGGCGACAATTCTCCAACGGAGATATACCGAGGTAGCGTGGATTTCGATATTAAGCGACATTTTAGTTTTCATGATTGTATATAAATCACGGTGTGATAAAAATTTCATAACAAGAGCTGCGCAGTTCTGAACGTACCAATGAACTGTCATGGCGAGGTGGGTCATTGTCGAGGTTAGTACACTTTCCCGCTCACGACGGGTAAAAGCAGTACGACATCTCGGCAAAAGACTTATACCCTCTTGATGGCTCATGGTTTACGTCAACTGGAGTCGCTGAATAGGCTTTCGTCGCGGTTCGTGTCTCACGATTCCAATTCATTTATCACTTATATAAATTCCTCTTCGGCGACAATTCTCCAACGGAGATATACTGAGGTAGCGTGATTTCGATATTAAATCGATATTTGTAGCTTCATGATTGTATATAAATCACGGTGTGATAAAAATTTCGTATATATATATATATATATATATTGCTGACTCAAAATCTTGATAAAAGATAGTATCATGAGCAATGCCATTAAATTCAATATGTAATATATATATATATATATATATATATATATATATATATATATATATATATATATATATATATATATAATATATATATATATGAAATTTTTTATCACACTGTGATCTATATACAATCATGAAGCTACAAATGTCGCTTAATATCAAATTCACGCTACCTCGTGAGTACCTCCATAGGGAATTATCACCAAAGGGGAATTTATAAATGATAAATGGATTGGTACTGCCGGGTCGCGATCCCACGACACAAAACATATCCAGCAACTCCAGTCGACGTTCTACCACTGAGCTATCAAGAGAGGTATAAGTTAATGCCTAGTTTTCTGTACTTATTTTACCCGTCGTGAGTGGGGAAATTGTACTTATCCTCGGCATTAACCCACCTCCGCCATGATAGTTCATTGGTACGTTTGGAACACGCAGCTCTTATTATGAAATTTTCTTATCACACCATGATTTATATACAATCATAAAGCTACAAATGTCACTTAATATCAAATTCACGCTACCTCGGGAGTATCACGATAGGGAATTATCACTGAAGGGAAATTTATAAGTGATAAATGGATTGGTACTGCCGGGTCGCGATTCCACGACACAGAACATATCCAGCAACTCCAGTTGACCCGGCAGTACCAATCCATTTATCACTTATAAATTCCCCTTTGGTGATAATTCCCTATCAGGATACTCCCGAGGTAGCGTGAATTTGATATTAAGTGACATTTGTAGCTTCATGATTATATATAAATCACGGTGTGATAAGAAAATTTCATAATAAGAGCTTCGTGTTCCAAACGTACCAATGAACTATCATGGCGGAGTGGGTTAATGCCGAGGATAAGTACAATTTCGCCGCTCGCGACGGGTAAAATAAGTACAGAAAACTCGGCATTAACTTATACTGTACCTCTCTTGATAGCTCAGTGGTAGAACGTCGACTGGAGTTGCTGGGTATGTTCTGTGTCGTGGGATCGCGACCCGACAGTACCAATCCATTTATCACTTATACATTCCCCTTCAGTGATAATTCCCTATCGGGATACTCCCGAGGTAGCATGAATTTGATATTAAGCGACATCTGTAGCTTCGTGATTATGTGTATATATATATATATATATATATATATATATATATATATATATATATATATATATATATATATATATGTGTGTGTGTGTGTGTGTGTGTGTGTGTGTGTGTATGTGAAATAACACAGCCGTTTAAACATAGGATTTTTCCTATTAATGATTTCTTGATAGAATGGGGAGGCATGGAAAAAACATGGTATACCCATTCGATTAATGCAGGTGGCAGAGGTGTCTCGTTTAAATTTACCTAATTATTATATAGATTTTTTCTATGAATTTTCATTCAAACCATAAAGAACACGAAGTTTAAGCATTTAATGTCATTTATATCCTTTTCATTGAGATCATAATGAATCGAGAATTCCTGGCGAAGTAATTTAAACTGTTAAAACAGCGTAGGACCAATGGAACATTCTACCAGCTGTAAGAAGAATCTTTCATTTTCTTTCCGAGTTCAGCTCTGGAAAACGCTAATTGCAAGAAACTGATGCGTTAATGTTATGGTATTCAGTCGCATATTTCGACCGAAAAAAAAGGCCAGAGAGAGAGAGAGAGAGAGAGAGAGAGAGAGAGAGAGAGAGAGAGAGAGAGAGAGAGTGTGTGTACACAGCATCATTAGCATTTGCGACTTTGGAATATTACTATGCTGAAGGTAAAATAAGGAAGCGAGTGTCCAGAACCACAAGAAAATGATCGGCTAGAGAACCTACGACAGAGAAAATGTTAAGTAGGAAATACTAAGAGAAAAAATGATGAACTTATGTTGAGAAAATCAGTCCTTATGCAATTAAAATTAAACAATCGAATCTTGGACTACACAGGACAAAAAATGTACATAATTAAATAGGAAATTTTCAACGCGCCAGTGAAGAAATAAACTCAATCGTTGATCCGGACGTAAACACTATTTAGTAAAAAAAGCTTTGAAATAATCAAAAGTCGTATTAGAAAGGAATAGGATTCACGAATGAAAGGAATATATATAAAGTTTGAAATCCTGCTATCATTGGATGATTCGGAGAATCTTACAGCTAGTTATTCGATGTGAATAAATACATTACTGGAATGGCCGTATAGTCAGAAGATTAAAATAAGAGTTTTGCAGTAAATGTAGAGACTAGTAACGCACAATTAAATTACGGGGAGCGGAAGCAATGACGAGCGTTTAGGAGAATACAGTGGTCTCCACTTGAGCGATGCTACAAAAGAGAGATATTTTATCAGTCGATTTGGTAAACACCTTTCCTTGTTATGGAAGGGATGTGAGTTAGGAAAGAAAATTAGTGGTCAGAAACAAGGACAGTTTTCTTTTATAAGAATAGAGGAATTATATGCAAGATAAGAGCTGAATATTAAGGGAATGTGTTGCTTCAGCTATTAGTCGAACTCCACTGGTCAACAAAAAAAAAATTCCTTTTTTTTTTCACACCAAAACCATCGGCCATGGACTGCGCAAATCTTTTCCGTTGAGAGTATTGCCCAGGTATAACTAGGATGACCCAAATCTTCTTCGGTTTAATAATATATTGAAAATATATTAATAAAGTAATTCTGGAGGCTATGGATGTAAACTGATAAACCAGAAAAGGCTCTCTAGGTATAGCTCTAAGATATAGCACCGTTTTATCGAATTATTTTCATATATAAATTCCCTTTAAATATTTAACAGAAACCCGTATTTTCTTATACTGGGAAGGCAAAACAGAAATGTCTACCCTGAGGCAAAGAGACCAAATCTCTTTGTGTGATGTCGCTCTAGAACTCCCCTCTGTGGGATTGCTGTGAATTCACCTTTGGGAAGGTATAGGATCAAGTTTCCATGGCCAGCCTGGGGTCGAGATACTCTTCCCCCACCCCCCACCCCCCCAAAAAAAATTAAAGAGATAGTTCCTCTGAATTTACGAAGGCAGTTTCAGACGGAGAGGATAAATACAAATATCACCTTGCATATTACGCCTTCGCTTTCTCTCCATAATTGGTGTGTACCGTTGTTACTGAGATTGGGGTTGTTACATTATCAGTGATGCTAAGATGGAGCAACCTGTTATAAAGATACAGGGAAAGCACATTATTTTTTTTTCACCTAGTCTGTTTGAATCATTCTCTGGAGATGGGTTGTAATTCATTAAGTGATTGCCTAAAATGAAAAGTTAGGAAAAATGTAATTCAAAATATGCGTCGTTTTAGAAAATGTAAAAAGAAGAGTTTGAATTTAAAAGCATGGTACTAACAATTGCATTTTCAAGTTCATAACTGTAATATTTTGCATTTCAAAAATTATCCTGAAAATTAAAATAATTCATATGGGAAATCCCATTCTGATTTCTTTGTATTAATGTACGTTACTATCTCCAGAAAATGACTGAAAGAAAGAGTGCCAGTTTATAAACTACTGAATCGACACTAGCAACTACACCATCACGTCAGTAGAAGGTCCCATTCGTAACTATGACTGAGGATATCACGAGACTTACATGGGATTTGGCGTATTTTCTAGAATTGTTTACTTGTGCTTGTGCATGACAAATCCCGTGCATGTCTTGTGATTCCTTTACTGATGGTCGAAATGGAAAACCAGTACATAGACTCATAGTAACGCATGCAATACAAAATTAACCTTAACTTAAAATAAACAATGATTGATGAGTCAGGTGTTCATAGAAAGCTTATTTAATAATGATGATAATAATGGAAAAACAATTAAAAATAAATTATAAATTTAAAATGTATGTACCCTATATAACTATGGACTTTTTCCTCCTTTTCAAGACTCATGCTACTATGAGTATTTTTTATTAATTAATTAATTAATAATAATAATACTAATAATAAATTATTATTATTATAATAATAATAATAATAATAATAATAATAATAATAATAATAATAATAATAATAATAATAATAGTAATAATAATAATAATAATAATTGATGAATTAACTTCCCATTGACAATTAATTTGTTTTTACTGCATTTTGTTTGGTTAATAATGTGAAATGTTAGATGCAACCAAAAATTTTATGTACGGGCCTTTTCATAATATCACCAAAATTTTATCGAATACATATTTTTGCACAAAAATCTATTTAAAGTTGCCATATGGACGTGAGAGAAGGCTAAAAATATTGGGATTTTTCCATCAAAAAGATTACATGAAAGGCCACTGAATGATATCAAAGGGAATATAATATAGGCAACGAAATGGTTATCAAAGAGATAATGGATTGGGGCATGCAGCTATTATTATCAAAGGATATTGAGAAATATGGAACTTGGAATGATCCCGTGTTTCGGACAATGTTAGGTTTTTATGCATGGCTTACAAGGCTTAAAAATCTAAAGGGATAATTGAAAATTGTAATAAGGCACAGTACCAAATCTGCACCTTTCTTTCAACAGCAGCTGTACTGGGTTGGTTTCCGTGTCTTTGGTGGTTTTCTGTTGCCTTTGCACTTTCTGTTGTTCTTTTATATTCACAGATGAAAATTAGACTCTGCCAGATGCTTTGCAAGCATAAACAGTGAGACCAAAACATACATTAACTCCCAACCCACCATTAAATGATACATGCTAACAAGAAATATTAAAGAATATGTATCATGATACCAAAACATGATTATATAACACAGTAACGGCAGAACCGAAACCATGAATACCTCAAAACATAATAGGGTATTTAACTGGAGAAACAAAAAAAAAAAAATAAATAAATAAATTCAACCTGATATCGAATACCGCAGTGACAAAGCTAGATATTTTAGAAAATTTAAAATTCTCAGAGGCACAAAAGCTTGTTTGTCCACCACACGCTTGAAAAAATATGACTTTTGAAGACAGCGATGATTTCTGGGCGCTATGGCTAAGAGGTAAAGAACTTGGCTCATGGTTTTTAGTTTTCTGTAAATGAAAACTATTGAAATGGCTATTTGTCTGCCCGTCCCCATTTTTTCTGTCCGCCCTCAGATCTTAAAAACTACTGAGGCTAGAGGGCTGTAGATTGGTATGTTGATCATCCTCCCTCCAATCGTCAAACATACCAAATCGCAGCCCTCTACTCACAGTAGTTTTTATTCTATTTAAAGTTAAAGTTAGCCATGATCGTGCGTCTGACACCGCTGTAGGTGCCAACAACACATGCCACCACCGGGCCGTGGCTTAAAGTTCCATGGACCACGTCTGAGAGTTTCATGGGCGTGGCTGTGAGTTTCATACAGCATTATACGCCATACAGAAAACTTGATTGCGCCGAAGAACTTCGGTGCATTTGTTACTTGTTAGGTTCTTGGTTCGTTCTAGGCCTATGGCCAAATACTCCACCCATCTGTAATTGTTCATTAGAATCTGTTAAAAGAGAATTGTTGAGAAACCAGAGGACTGTATTCCTCTAAGTAGGAAAAGACTTGTACACATGTATATACATACACACACACATAAATATATACAGTATATATATATATATATATATATATATATATATATATATATATATATATATATATATATATATATATATATATATATATATATAAATAATAAAGAAAAATCCACGAAGTAAAGAGAAACAATGGAGTGTTGTGAGGCCTTTTCGACTATTGTCCTTTACTGAGCAGTCTGAAGAAATATAAAAATAAGTTTACAAAGAAAGCTCTTATAAATGACAGGTTGGGATTAGAAAGGAAAAAAAAATATGTACCTGGCATCCAACACAACTGAAGAATTAGTAGAACAATCAAAACAGGGTTAAATATTTAAGAGGTTTTACAAAAGATTAGGAACAACCAATCAGAAGCAGGGACAGGACAATTAAAAGATTATACTAGGAGGTGACTGATCACCTTAAAATGTTATAAAAGTACAACTCAATAATTTTTGGAAGATGAACATTTTTATAAATGAAACATCATATTAAACATAAGAATACATAGAAAATATATAGAAAGTAACTAATTTGTAATTAAGCCAGTGAGTTTATCTTTTAGGTAATTCTTGAACATTTTTTCTAATACATGGGTCCAAGTAATGCATGCCAGGGCTAAGGTTGAAATTACGGCTGGAAGTAAGCTGTATAATAGCAGATTCCAAGAAATCTTTCGATCTGGCAATCATTGAACTTTCAATCCAGTTTATCCTGTGAGAATTTTCACTTAAATAAATGAATATAGCATTGGATGTTTGTCCAGTTTTGACTGAATACTTGTGTTGCGTAATACTTACATCTAAATCTTTGCTAGACTGGCCAATATAAAAAGAGGGGCAGTCCAAACATGGAATTTTATATTATGTAAAAACTCCATGTTTGGACTACCCCTCTTTTTTTTTATATTGGCCAGTCTAATAAAGATTTAGATGTATGCATTAAGCAACACAAGTATTCAGTAAAAACTGGACAAACATCCAACGCTATATTCATTCATTTAAGTGAAAACTCTCACAGGATAAATTGGACTGAAAGTTCAGGGATTGCCAGATCAAAAGATTTCTCTTCAAGAAATCTTTTGGAATCTGCTATTGTACAGCTTACTTCCAGCTGTAATTTTAACCTTAGGCTGGCATGTATTATTTGGACCTCTGTATTTGAAAAATGTTCAAGAATGACCTAAAAGATAAACTCACTGACTGAATTACAAATTAGTTACCTTATACATATTTTTTATGTATTTGTATGTTTAATTTAATTTTTTATTTGTAAAAATGTTCCTCTTGCAAAAATTGTTATTGTTTACAAAAAAAGGGAATGATTGTGTTATACTTTTATAACATTTTTAGGTGGTCAGTCGCCTTCTTGTATAAACTTTTAATTGTCCTGTTCCTGCTTCCGAACGGTTGATCCTAATCCTTTGTAAAACCTCTTAATATTTAACCCTGTTTTGGCAGTTCTACTAATCCTTCAATCGTGTTGGATTCCAGGTACATATTTTTTCCTTTGTAATCCCAATCTGTCATTAATGCCAGCTTTCTTTGTAAACTTATTTTTATGTTTCTTCAATCTGCTAAGTAAGGGACGATAGTTGAAAGGCCTCGCAGCACTCCATTGTTTCTCTTTCCTTCATGGATTTTGTCTTCATTTATATATTCATCACATTCCATATTTTTGGATTCAGTTATACATGCATATGTATATGTATACAGTATATATGTACACATGTATGTATATATATATATATATATATATATATGTGTGTGTGTGTGTGTGTATGTATATATATATATATATATATATATATATATATATATATATATATATATATATCATATGCATAAAAATCAATGACACGTGTATATATGCAGACGTACGTACCACAAGGAAAGTGGGACACTGGTTATAAATCCGGATGGACTGAGTCCTCTCTAAGATGCCTTGACATAGATTTATATATATATATAAATATATATATATATATATATATATATATATATATATATATATATATATATATATATATGTGTGTGTGTGTGTGTGTGTGTGTGTGTGTGTGTGTGTCGGTGGGTGTGTTTTAGTGTGAATATTTTTTTGCATTCAAATCGCCATAAGATAGGTGGATCGTAATTATTTTGGACAGTGTTGAACAGGAAATACCTAGCTATCATCACTATGCATGATGTAGACCTGCGAAGAAAAACATCAGCAATAAAAATATGAAAAAAGGTTAGTGTTGTGGGAGCTATAAAAAATAAGAAAAAAGAAAGACTACAAATTTGCTTAGTCTTCCCACGAACATAACATGTCAAATATTTGCTGCTTCAATTTCTGAAATCGAAAAAAGTGTGACTAAAAGTAAATATTTGTTTTAAACAATGACATTTTCAACACAATATGGTCTCTATTTCTAAATTCTAAAGTTACCAATAAAAGTGATAGCAATTTTTTAATCTTTTTAGTTTTCTGTAAAATAAAACTGTTGTGCCGGCTTTGTCTCTCCGTCCGAACTTTTTTCTGTCTGCACTATTTCTGTCCGGCCTCAGATCTTAAAAACTACTGAGGCTAGAAGGCTGCAAATTTGTATGTTGATCATCCACCCTCCAATCATCAAGCATACCAAATTGCAGCCCTGTAGCCTCAGTAGTTTTTATTTTATTTAAGCTTGAAGTTAGTCATAATTGTGCTTCTGGCAACGATATAGGATAGGCCACCACCAGGCTGTGGTTAAAGTTTCATGGCCGTGGCTCACAGAGCATTATAGCGAGACCACCGAAAGATAGATCTATTTTCGGTGGCCTTGATTATACACTGTATAGTAGGGGGCCATAGTCAAAGTATTGTGCATTTTCTGCGAAAAGCATGAAACTTGGCAGAGTTGTTGTGCATCATGAAAGGAAATTCTTTGCCATGGGGCCAAAAGATATTTCTATTAGGAGGCTCATACCACGGTAGTTCATATGGGGTTCCTCGTATGAAATAACACATGTATATAATATAAAGTACTGAGTAAATAATAATTATAATTATTTGAATACTCTGTAGGACAACATAATCTGGTTGGACTAGAGTGACTGATGATTAACATTCGATCCTATGTTTTGGATTCTATAATAGTCTGAATGGTTATTTACTGTTAAGGTCAATTTTTTAGGTATGGAAATAAAACGCATCAGTCATTGGCATTAGTAACATTTTTTAAAAATGAAACTCAAACATCAGTCACGGCATTTCCCATCCCCGGCCCCCCAGTTACACAGTATTGTGCATGGTAACTCAGCACTGCAGCATTTGCATGTTGGCCTACATTTTCTGTCTGGGCAGCAGCCACACTTTATAAGTTCTTGGCAGATGTCCACTGCCTCTGGTAGTGTGGTCCAAACAGGCCTCCACACTTCTGCCTCCTTTTTCCAACCCCATTCAGCTGGACTGGTATATGTGGGCAGGGTTCTTCACAAGTGCCCCATATAAAACCTCCTGATACATTACCCTCTTGCAGTGTTCATATAAGGCGGCTCTGCTCAGGGGGATGTTAATTTGCCTTCCTTTCCTAAAAACATGTCTTTCCTTGCAGCATTTACACAGTCTTGGTTGCTTGTCTTGTCATAGAGCAGAATGACAAATCTTTCCAATGTTTCCATCAAGCCATCACTGAGTTCTCCAGGGGTTGATGCCATCTGCTTAAATGCTTGTGTAGCAGAATTATATCTATTCCATACACCCCATGGAGTCTTCTTCTTACCATGAAAGAATGAGGTTGTGTCACATCCTGTCATGGCAGGGAACGCTGTGAGGGCAATTGATCTTGAGGGCCCAAGTGCAGATGCCAGACCATGAATGGATATGAATTTCTGAACTTACCACTTCCAAAGTGAATCCAGAATTCGCTGACTCTTAAATCTCGGTGTACCATTTTCTACCACATTGAAACTGCTAACATTACAGCATCCATGTTAACTGTCCTGATCACAATCTTTTCAAATCCTTGCAAAACACAGTCCATAACATGTACCATCATCCTTGTGTCGGCTTCAATGTGAGTGGATGGTATGATGTTGAACAGCTGATCAGGAACGAAAAGAGCTTTACACATTTTGGTTATCAGTTACACAAATTTCTTTGTGTCCAGTATCCATTTTACTAATTTCCAGATGATGATGTTGCTGTAGTTGATGAGGGGTCATGGTCAATGTTGTCGATTGCTCCCACTGTGAACACGTTTTTCATTAAATTTGGTGGACAAACTAAACCTTCCTTCTGGAACTATGCACATACAACATTTTCCATATTTTTGGAGATACTCATGTACCTCTTGTATGATATGCATAAACCAAGGCTGTGAGAGGCATTAACAACTTCCTTCATTCTTGTGTGACAATGTATAGTGTTAGCAATGTGTATCACCAGTGGGTTTTCCCTTTCTGCTTTGTGTCTTGAGACAACTGTGATAGGTTTCTCTGAAGCATATTTTACACAGTTACACTGACAAAGCTGAGCAATTGTGAGCACTGCTTGACGTTGGGTGAACTCTTCTTCATTATCAGTGGTTTGCTCATCCCTCTGATTTTTAATGCTTGGGTCATTCAGTATCATTCTTCTGAGGGCTTGAAGTGATTCAGGAACAGAATTCCTCTGACACCAGTGTTCGACTCACCTACCCGGCTAATGAAGAATTAGAGGAATTTATTTCTGGTGATAGAAATTCATACTCGTGATAATGTGGTTCGGATCCCACATTAAGCTGTAGGTCCCGTTGCTTGGTAACCAGTTGGTTCTTAGCCACGTAAAATAAATCTAATCCTTCGGGCCAGCCCTAGGAGAGCTGTTAACCAGCTCAGTGGTCTGGTTAAACTAAGATATACTTTTTTTTTCCATCAAAGACGTACTTCATGCTAAGCATGTCTTTTCTTACAATTTCTGCTGCCTTTGCCAGATGAACCTTTTCACTGTCTCTATGCACACTGGATACAAGAATATCTCCAATGTCTTCTCAAAAGGTAAGTAAAACGTCACGTCCTTGGGCAAAAAGCATCTAATCTTGTAGAGTGGGACATTTAGTCGAAGCAGCATTTCTGAATTTTAGTCTTTTAGTTTTGCTAGAACAATAGCATGTAATGATTCTCTAGAGGTATCCTTGTCACAGTCACCTTTTACAACTTTCACAGCTCGTCTTTACAAAGTCATAAGGCATGACCTGTGATACTTAGCCTCTATCGCTATCAAATATCCAGCTGATATCTTTGCCAGAAGTGCTTCATCTTGTAGTGTGTAAGTCCATTCTCTCACGTTACGACCCACCTCAAACGTTGTCACATCATGTAAACCTTCTTTAGTGCTATTAGGTTCATCACATATGAAACAAAAATTTTAGCTTTCCTTATCTGTTTCCTTACCATAATGTGAAACATCTGACCTGGATCTGGTAAATTTGTGAGGGACATCTGTTTCAGATTCTGACTTCCTTTTCTACATTGCACAGTTAACTCTGTCTGTAGAAAATTCTCTTCTGCATGACTTGTGCCATACAGCTTTATGAGCTAAAAGTGTCTTTGCAATTCCTGCATCATCTTCATTTAATCTAGACAGATTCCCAAAGAATATCTCTGGTACTGCCCCTATTCCTATAATCTGGCCTACTGATACTGCAAACAAAGCATACTGAGATTCACTGTCTTTTCCAGGCTTTTTTGAAGATAAAGGTCTGATTAAGGATCCCCCTTCCTTTACCTTGGCAAATGGCACAGAGTGTCCAGTCACTTTATTCCATAGAGCAAGATGCAATGGTGTGGACTGTTCATCAACAGGTTCATTAACATAAGCATTGCAGCATGCACCATCACCAGAAACTCATTCCTGAAAAAAAAAAAAAAAACAGTCTCACCTCATCAAATAATGCAAATGACAGTACTAATTCTACATCTATTCTACTAAATCATTGCCACATTCTATGCATGGTATACCATCACCAGATAAACAGCCCTGTAAAAAAATTTAAAAAATAATCAGTTCAAGTCCATCTCGTATATTATAACATGCATATAAAATGTATAAACTCTACATCTACTGTACAAGTTAGTCAAAACCTCAAAAAAATGCATGCTTGAAATGAGCAGTTCAATCATTTGCGCTCCGTAAAGTGTTTGTTATATGTTTTCTTTGTGAGCGTTGGTCGCGAAAATTAATCCAATTTTATATGTGTACCGTGTCCCTCCCCAGCAAATGGCATTTTTGTCCATCTCATGGTGTAGAACAACTGAGCCAAATTTCATGTATGTGCACAATTGGTTTTGAGATTAGGTTGCTCCTAGTTTTTTTAATTCGGCGTATTTTTTACTTGTTTTTTTTTATTCTTACTAGCGTAAAGATATTGACGAATAGCATTTTCCGTAGTCTGCGTTTATGTATTTAAAAATAAACAGTTTATATTATTTTGTATAGAGGAGAGAGAAAGAGAGGGAGACTCTCATATGCTAAGCGCATTACTTCTAGCGAGTTAGGTTGTAGAATTAGAAGACAATTAGTAAATAAATTTTATCTTGCAGGCGATTTGGTTGTGAATGATTCTGAATGATCTCTTCTTTAAAATGTACACAGAACTCTCTCTCTATCTGTCTCACAGTAATATTCAGGGAGAAAAGTCCGTTGGTTCCTTGCAACAGTTTCACCACTTCCAAGTTAGAATCACATAAATCCGAATCCTGTTTGGGTTACATTAGTCTCTCCTTTTATACATGAAACAATCATTAGACAGCAGTTTAAATTTCTTACAAAAGTTTTGAAAAGTTCTAAAAAAATTTTACATTTTTTTTATCACATAACTGGATAACTGTTATACCCATTGGAACACAATAGTTTAATTTTCAAGTAGATACTACAGGTTTCTGTTTATTTTCAATCACAAGTACGCCCCAATAGCTTCAGTATGCAGGAGATAGCACACGTCTCATTAAAAAAATGATTAATACTGTAATTTATGAGAATTGCTTTCTTCTCCTATTTTATTCACCGGATATCATTAATGAAAAATGTCGAATAGTTTTAAATCTTATTCCTTGTAAAAGATCGATTTTCCACTGAAACACATAGAACTGTTACTGTAATTTATAGTAATATAGTTGAAATTCTAGGTTTTTAGTTTTCTGTAAAAGAAAACTACTGTGCCGGCTTTGCCTGTCCGTCAGCACTTTTTTCTGTCCGCACTTTTTCTGCCCGCACTTTTCTGTCCGCCCTCAAATCTTAAAAACTACTGAGGCTAGAGGATTCCAAATTGTTATGTTGGTCATCCACCCTCCAATCATTAAATATACCAAATTGCAGCCATGTAGCCTCAGTAGATTCTATTTTATTTAAAGTTAAAGTTAGCCACAATCGTGCTTCTGACAACGCTATAGGACAGGCCACCACGGCCGGCTGGGAGTTTCATGGGCTGCGGCTTAAACTGCATTATACCGAGAGCACCGGTGGCCTTAATTATACGCTATACAGAAAACTCGATTTTAAATCGTTGATGACCGATTTTCATTAATACATTTACACATTTGCAATAAACTTGATTTACTCGCAACCATTTTTCTTTCAACAATAAAATCATACACGATCCCTCCAAAAAGCCATGAGCCATTGCATGGATGCTACAAATTTTGTATCTGTTTAACCAAAATATATGAAAGATAAACAGATCTCAAGTAGTTGACGTCTACACCAACGTCAAATTACTTTATCACTTTAGAATCAAAATATCGTTCTCAGATTCATTATTTTCATGAAAAATTCTAGCATAAAAATGCAGTATGTAAAATTACAAAATTTCATGGTTTTGAAGAATATATAACTGAAAAATCCGGGACTTCCCTCCATATCCATCTACTGTATATCACAAAATCAGGTCGACAATTACTGGACCTCAGCCTAAATCCTCCAAGAAATATTACAGTCATCCACTGACGAAGACCTTCATTCGATTTCGAGTGTGACTGTGTCTGGTCATGTATCCCGTCTTGCGTCTTTGATGCATAGTCTCGGAGAGGCGTATTAGTAGGCAAAATCTGTTGAACGCCGCAGTCACCTCTAACAATAGAATCCTTGCAGTCAGTAGACGCCATTGGGTAAATGTCCATAATTTTTAATATCTTGTTTATCACAGAGTATATTTTCGATTCAAATGTCATGCCATTATCATCACTAATATTTAAAAACACGGCGCTAATTTAGACTTCAATGAGCTTTTGCGTAGAGACGAAAATACTGTTGCGATCACGGCGTTTTCTGACCTTTACGTTTTGGAATGAATTTTGTTCTGCTTAGAGCCTTTTTTTTTCGGAATGCATATAATTTCCTGCCTACGTACACGCAGACACATGAACGTTCAAACGACATTACCAGATTTGGGAATATTTATTAATGATTAATGAACAAATTTAGGAGCCGTACCTCGATATAATTCATTATCAAAATACACTTTTGACGCACTCTTCAATAGCTTTCATTGATATTGATATTGTTAAATCGTTATAGGTGAATTCCAGCGATTTGACTCCACAACGGATGTTTTCAAACCAAATACCAGTTTATTACAAAAGCAAAAAATGCTTTGGATTAGGAAATCAAATTACCCTTTGATGACATTTGGGTTGTTTTTGATGGATTCAGTTCCCAAATCAGATGCTAGTTTACAAATTATTTGATATGCACGTTGATATTTACAAACAGTAACTGCTACCAATTGATGTTCAGTGACCCTCTTTTCTCAAAAGGTCTAAAAAACAACACCTTTGAGACAGATTTCATGAACAAGTTACCTTATCGTGTACTAGCTGCCATTTAGTGAATAAAATGAGGATATGTCGATACAGTAAACAAAAATGTTTCCTCTCAAAAAAGTCTGTCGCTTGATTGGTTATTATCCATCATATCCTTTATATATATATATATATATATATATATATATATATATATATATATATATATATATATATATATATATATATATATATATATATATATATATAGTTACAGGTGTCATTCGGTGAATGAGTTTAATTATTATTTACTGTGATTAATGCAGCCTTGCTATACTGAAGACCCACGTAATCCCATCAGTTAAGGCTAACAGTTACCCCAAAAGACAGATAAATAACTTATTTAGATTAGGTCGCCAGTTGGAACTAGGTTACTGAATATTTTGATTTATTCTTGAACCAGTAAATTAAATATTCCCACTGATCACCCAGCCAGTCCAACAAAATGAGTTATTACAGTGAGTGAATCTACCTGAGCCAATAACAGCTCCCCAATTTGTCCCTTTCGGACACAGTAATATTTCCCCTACTTTTTAGAGTATGACGCAAAAGCTGATCGTTCTAGTAACATTCTCATAAGCAGTTTTCTAGCAAATTAAAGACTGTTCCTTTTCCAAACAGTGGTATGATCAGGTAACAATGTTTGCCCGAGTATTACTTATAAGTGTCCTCTCCCTAATCCTTAATTACTGCAAGGGGGACACCTTATGCAGTCTCACTAGGCAACACTAATTACACTTCATAAAACCAACTTCATAAAGGAAACATGGTTTCACCAGCATCTTTAGTCAGTGGCTGAGAAAGGGGACAGTGAAAACAGAAATACAGTGGGAGAAATAACAGAAGGATGACGAATTGTTGTCATTATCAGACTTACCTTCATGTAGGCTGCTTGGGTGCACTTGCAACTGACGCCCGGGGTCTGAGAAAAAACACATAACATCATTTCCACTAAGTAAAAAGACAAAGGACAAGGAGCAGGAGCACTAACGATTGTGCTCTTTGGAAGTCCGCTCGACTCTCTGACCTGGGACGGCATGCTCAGAGGCTTGGCCTGTTGTGGACATCCAGCCTTTCATAGCCTGCCACAGTCTGAAAAATGACAAAAAACATCGCCGATACACATTTCAGAGAAAAGTGATGCTTAGGGACACCCTCACTATATATATATATATATATATATATATATATATATATATATATATATATATATATATATATATATATAGTGTGTGTGTGTCTCTGTGTGTCTGTGTGTTTCGTGTTTCCCAAAAATAGAGACACAGAGAGACACACACACACACACATATATATATATATATATATATATATATATATATATATATATATATATATATATATATATATATATATATATATATATATATATATATATATATATATATAGTGTGTGTCTCTGTGTGTCTGTGTGTTTCGTGTTTTCCAAAAATACAGCATAATTTGGGTAGAAATTGTAAGGAAGCGTAGAATAATTGTTAGATACAGAGGCGCTAGAGTGCAAGCATTAACAAAAAGAAGGTCGAGAGAAAGGTATCCTGTTTGGCAAACAACTAATCTCTAAATAGTAACCTTTATTTACTAAAGTCACACCGGCTACCCTAAGGATTTTGTTATCAGTGTTTGTAGAACTTTCCTTAACAAATTTGTTTGTTACTAAAAATATACCTTTCACGGTTAGAAAAAAATGCCTTTTTACTACAAGCTGCCTTTTTTTAGCCATTATGTATGTAATTTATTCGAAAATTACTTGGGTTTTTATCTACTTTTGATACCCATGCTGGCGTTAAGATGGTTCTTTTCTAATAATCTTAAAATCCAAGGACTTAATAGAGACAAGGAGAAGTTGCTAGAGGGTCCGGAATCAGGCATTGTTTACTAGTACAAATGTGGTGACTGCAACGCCACAGGCTGGCTCTTCAGTGAGACTGTGAGAGCTCTGAAATCAATGGCCAGTGATTGCTGTGGCGTTTCAAGTCTTAACTAAGCTAATGGCCTCCAGCCTTCGTGCCCACCTTTCAACTTGTGAATCTGGTAAGAATTTAAATCATTTTACCATTTTAGATAAATGCGGTGATATATTTTCACTTAGCAT
>NC_089748.1:21930271-21940271 GCF_040412425.1 Macrobrachium rosenbergii
GTGTGTGTGTGTGCGTTTAATTCTGCAAAAAATCACAATACTCCACATCAAACTGAAATATTACCTAGAAAATAGAAAAACCAGCGAAAAATAAAAGTAGTGTATTTATTTATTTGGTTCTGAGCTTCATCTGGTGTACAGAGCCACCTATGTTAGTTTTATGGCCCATGTTCATCGCTGCCCTATGTATACATATTATGCCTTGCCTTTCTACAGGGCCGGAACATTCTCTTCGTGTTTCATAGGACTCGTAGGGTTCATTAAGCCTAACAGCCAATTATACTCAGTTCCTAACAATATGTATTCGTTTCTGTGAAATATAAATGATCATTTACATTCTATATAAATTATGACCTAAACTGTATTATACTAATATACAAGAAATACAAGAAAATATGGAAATGTAAACTAATAAACGATGAGAACATAAAAATTAAGATAAATAACACAGGTAAATAGCCAAATAGACGAGATAAGCAAGCATCATTCTCATTTAATTTTGTCCTTTCTCTTAAATAAAAAAAATAATAGATATCTGACCATCATTAATTTCAATTTTTTTAATAATTTTTTTCATTATTTTTTAACTTGATTTTCTTTTCATGAAGGGGTGAGTACTTGCCTAAATTTTTTGTTTGTGCCGAGTTCCTAGGATTTATTTTGGACGCTTTGCAGGATCCTTGTTTAAGTCCTTCTTTGATCCAATTCCTTGCCGATATGACTGAAGCCTTCCTGAAAGGAGGACAAGTCATTTTCCTTTTGATACAGTCATCAGTATTTGTTGCTGGTGATCGTTGTTATCATTCGTGGCCGAGAGCAGCCATCCGGGAATTCAACTTCATCATCATCACTCTTCATTATTCTTGTTATATTACCGCCATTTATTGTGGTCAGTAATAGCGCTGGAGATTTTCTGTTCCCCTTTTGTGTTAACATAACATCTGACTAGTGAATGGTTATTTAGGGAGTGTAGAATTGTGACTCGTATTTCTCGATAAAGGAATGTATTTGAAACATACTTTCATACATGGAAGCAAGACAAATATAACAGATATATCCATCGTCCAGTATCTTCTAAGTCATCAATACCAAACGCTTGGCACATCCCTTACTGCCTTCAGGATATATAAATTTGTTGTGCAAAACTGGAGAAAGTGTTTGGGAGCCAGTGCATTGCGATTAACGGCCTCTCAAGAGCAAACCTTTTCCTTCATACACATAACCCTCTCATTAAGAGAGGGTTAGACTTACATACTGCTTGATTATGGAAACCTTTATATGTGTGGCAAATTGGGAGAGACTTTTTCCAAAACAAGCTTCTGGCTCTCAAAAGCTTTTAAATTTATCTGTATTAGTATTAGTGTTATTAATATTATATATTCTGTTATTGCTTTACTTACTGTTGTCATTTTTTTGTGTTTACATTTTTATTTCATAAATGATTCCTAAAAGGATCTCGTAAACTGTCAACTAGCTCTGTCGATGAGAACACAAGGGTTTTAGAACTGATTTTTGAACAAGCTGAGTTTCCTGTAGTTCCTGGCATTTCGGAAGCTCTGGTAAAAGTTCTAAGCATAAAGCCTAACATCTTTTGGGAGTCCATGAACTCTGGAATAAAAAAAAAGATTATTGTTACCAGATTAAGCAAACGTTCTTATGCATACCCGTCATCGTCGGAACAGTGAAGGTAAAATTTAAGTGGTAGTAAAGATTACAAAAAGGAAGTGGTTCCTTATTGGGAACTAAACTAGATTTTACGATTTTAGTTATACATACATTTTCTGTGAGCTGAAACGTGCAACAAAAACTTTTCGATTATATTCAATATCACAGATTTCATAGATTAAGAAAAAAATATATATATATATATATATATATATATATATATATATATATATATATATATATATATATATATATATATATATATATATATGACTATTTATCACATCACCGTGATTCATATACAATCAGAAAGCTACAAATGTCCTTTAATATCCAATTCACTCTACCTCGGAAGTAATATATTTTTCATATATGTTACCGAAGGGGAATTTTTAGGTGATAATAAGTCCACCGTCCCGTGGGATCGAACCAGCGACGGACGGGAGAATCAGGACTACAGTGACACGCTAACCAGTCGGCCACAAGAGAGGTATAAATGAATACCATCTCCCATCAGCCCACCCGTCGAACTCAGGTGTTTTGCGTTTGGAGACGATATCCACCCACCTCTGCCATGTTGGCCGTGTAGTGTGTTTGTCGCACGTAGCCATATTATGACTATTTATCACATCACCGTGATTCATATACAATCAGAAAGCTACAAACGTCCTTTAATATCCAATTCACTCTACCTCGGAAGTAATATATTTTCATATATGTTACCGAAGGGGAATTTTTAGGTGATAATAAGTCCACCGTCCCGTGGGATCGAACCAGCGACGGACGGGAGAATCAGGACTACAGTGACACGCTAACCAGTCGGCCACAAGAGAGGTATAAATGAATACCATCTCCCATCAGCCCACCCGTCGAACTCAGGTGTTTTGCGTTTGGAGACGATATCCACCCACCTCTGCCATGTTGGCCGTGTAGTGTGTTTGTCGCACGTAGCCATATTATGACTATTTATCACATCACCGTGATTCATATACAATCAGAAAGCTACAAACGTCCTTTAATATCCAATTCACTCTACCTCGGAAGTAATATATTTTCATATATGTTACCGAAGGGGAATTTTTAGGTGATAATAAGTCCACCGTCCCGTGGAGATCGAACCAGCGACGGACGGGAGAATCAGGACTACAGTGACACGCTAACCAGTCGGCCACAAGAGAGGTATAAATGAATACCATCTCCCATCAGCCCACCCGTCGAACTCAGGTGTTTTGCGTTTGGAGACGATATCCACCCACCTCTGCCATGTTGGCCGTGTAGTGTGTTTGTCGCACGTAGCCATATTATGACTATTTATCACATCACCGTGATTCATATACAATCAGAAAGCTACAAACGTCCTTTAATATCCAATTCACTCTACTCGGAAGTAATATATTTTCATATATGTTACCGAAGGGGAATTTTAGGTGATAATAAGTCCACCGTCCGTGGGATCGAACCAGCGACGGACGGGAGAATCAGGACTACAGTGACACGCTAACCAGTCGGCCACAAGAGAGGTATAAATGAATACCATCTCCCATCAGCCCACCCGTCGAACTCAGGTGTTTTGCGTTTGGAGACGATATCCACCCACCTCTGCCATGTTGGCGTGTAGCGTGTTTGTCGCGACGTAGCCATATTATGACTATTTATCACATCACCGTGATTCATATACAATCAGAAAGCTACAAACGTCCTTTAATATCCAATTCACTCTACCTCGGAAGTAATATATTTTCATATATGTTACCGAAGGGAATTTTAGGTGATAATAAGTCCACCGTCCCGTGGGATCGAACCAGCGACGGACGGAGAATCAGGACTACAGTGACACGCTAACCAGTCGGCCACAAGAGAGGTATAAATGAATACCATCTCCCATCAGCCCACCCGTCGAACTCAGGTGTTTTGCGTTTGGAGACGATATCCACCCACCTCTGCCATGTTGGCGTGTAGTGTGTTTGTCGCATCGTAGCCATATTATGACTATTTATCACATCACCGTGATTCATATACAATCAGAAAGCTACAAACGTCCTTTAATATCCAATTCACTCTACCTCGGAAGTAATATATTTTTCATATATGTTACCGAAGGAATTTTTAGGTGATAATAAGTCCACCGTCCGTGGGATCGAACCAGCGACGGACGGGAGAATCAGGACTACAGTGACACGCTAACCAGTCGGCCACAAGAGAGGTATAAATGAATACCATCTCCCATCAGCCCACCCCGTCGAACTCAGGTGTTTTGCGTTTGGAGACGATATCCACCCACCTCTGCCATGTTGGCCGTGTAGTGTGTTTGTGCACGTAGCCATATTATGACTATTTATCACATCACCGTGATTCATATACAATCAAAGCTACAAACGTCCTTTAATATCAATTCACTCTACCTCGGAAGTAATATATTTTCATATATGTTACCGAAGGGGAATTTTAGGTGATAATAAGTCCACCGTCCCGTGGGATCGAACCAGCGACGGACGGGAGAATCAGGACTTCAGTGACACGCTAACCAGTCGGCCACAAGAGGTATAAATGAATACCATCTCCCATCAGCCCACCCGTCGAACTCAGGTGTTTTGCGTTTGGAGACGATATCCACCCACCTCTGCCATGTTGGCCGTGTAGTGTGTTTGTCGCACGTAGCCATATTATGACTATTTATCACATCACCGTGATTCATATACAATCAGAAAGCTACAAACGTCCTTTAATATCCAATTCACTCTACCTCGGAAGTAATATATTTTCATATATGTTACCGAAGGGGAATTTTTTTAGGTGATAATAAGTCCACCGTCCCGTGGGATCGAACCAGCGACGGACGGGAGAATCAGGACTACAGTGACACGCTAACCAGTCGGCCACAAGAGAGGTATAAATGAATACCATCTCCCATCAGCCCACCCGTCGAACTCAGGTGTTTTTTGCGTTTGGAGGCGATATCCACCCACCTCTGCCATGTTGGCGTGTAGCGTGTTTGTCGCACGTAACCATATTATGACTATTTATCACATCACCGTGATTCATATACAATCAGAAAGCTACAAACGTCCTTTAATATCAATTCACTCTACCTCGGAAGTAATATATTTTCATATATGTTACCGAAGGGGAATTTTAGGTGATAATAAGTCCACCGTCCGTGGGATCGAACCAGCGACGGACGGGAGAATCAGGACTTCAGTGACACGCTAACCAGTCGGCCACAAGAGAGGTATAAATGAATACCATCTCCCATCAGCCCACCCGTCGAACTCAGGTGTTTTGCGTTTTGAGACGATATCCACCCACCTCTGCCATGTTGGCCGTGTAGTGTGTTTGTCACGTAGCCATATTATGACTATTTATCACATCACCGTGATTCATATACAATCAGAAAGCTACAAACGTCCTTTAATATCAATTCACTCTACCTCGAAGTAATATATTTTCATATATGTTACCGAAGAATTTTTAGGTGATAATAAGTCCACCGTCCCGTGGGATCGAACCAGCGACGGACGGGAGAATCAGGACTACAGTGACACGCTAACCAGTCGGCCACAGAGAGGTATAAATGAATACCATCTCCATCAGCCCACCCGTCGAACTCAGGTGTTTTGCGTTTGGAGACGATATCCACCCACCTCTGCCATGTTGGCCGTGTAGTGTGTTTGTCGCACGTAGCCATATTATGACTATTTATCACATCACCGTGATTCATATACAATCAGAAAGCTACAAACGTCCTTTAATATCAATTCACTCTACCTGAAGTAATATATTTTCATATATGTTACCGAAGGGAATTTTTAGGTGATAATAAGTCCACCGTCCCGTGGGATCGAACCAGCGACGGACAGGAGAATCAGGACTACAGTGACACGCTAACCAGTCGCCACAAAGAGAGGTATAAATGAATACCATCTCCCATCAGCCCACCCGTCGAACTCAGGTGTTTTGCGTTTGGAGACGATATCCACCCACCTCTGCCATGTTGGCCGTGTAGTGTGTTTGTCGCACGTAGCCATATTATGACTATTTATCACATCACCGTGATTCATATACAATTAAAGCTACAAACGTCCTTTAATATCCAATTCACTCTACCTCGGAAGTAATATATTTTCATATATGTTACCGAAGGGATTTTTTTAGGTGATAATAAGTCCACCGTCCGTGGGATCGAACCAGCGACGGACGGGAGAATCAGGACTACAGTGACACGCTAACCAGTCGGCCACAAGAGAGGTATAAATGAATACCATCTCCCATCAGCCCACCCGTCGAACTCAGGTGTTTTGCGTTTGGAGACGATATCCACCCACCTCTGCCATGTTGGCCGTGTAGTGTGTTTGTCGCACGTAGCCATATTATGACTATTTATCACATCACCGTGATTCATATACAATCAGAAAGCTACAAACGTCCTTTAATATCAATTCACTCTACCTCGGAAGTAATATATTTTCATATATGTTACCGAAGGAATTTTTAGGTGATAATAAGTCCACCGTCCGTGGGGATCGAACCAGCGACGGACGGGAGAATCAGGACACAGTGACACGCTAACCAGGTGGGTGGATATCGTCTCCAAACGCAAAACACCTGAGTTCGACGGGTGGGCTGATGGGAGATGGTATTCATTTATACCTCTCTTGTGGCCGACTGGTTAGCGTGTCACTGTAGTCCTGATTCTCCCGTCCGTCGCTGGTTCGATCCCACGGGACGGTGGACTTATTATCACCTAAAATTCTTCGGTAACATATATGAAAATATATTACTTCCGAGGTAGAGTGAATTGATATTAAAGGACGTTTGTAGCTTTCTGATTGTATATGAATCACGGTGATGATAAATAGTCATAATATGGCTACGTACAGTGACAAACACACCACACGCCAACATGGCAGAGGTGGTGGATATCATCTCCAAACGCCAAAACACCTGAGTTCGACGGGGGGGCTGATGGGAGATGGTATTCATTTATACCTCTCTTGTGGCCGACTGGTTAGCGTGTCATCTGAAGTCCTGATTCTCCCGTCCGTCGCTGGTTAGATCCCACGGGACGGTGGACTTATTATCACCTAAAATTCCCCTTCGGTAACATATATGAAAATATATTACTTCCGGAGGTAGAGTGAATTGATATTAAAGGACGTTTGTAGCTTTTATTGTATATGAATCACGGTGATGTGATAAATAGTCATAATATGGCTACAGTGCGACAAACACACTACACGGCCAACATGGCAGAGGTGGGTGGATATCGTCTCCAAACGCAAAACACCTGAGTTCGACGGGTGGGCTGATGGGAGATGGTATTCATTTATACCTCTTGTGGCCGACTGGTTAGCGTGTCACTGTAGTCCTGATTCTCCCGTCCGTCGCTGGTTCGATCCCACGGACGGTGGACTTATTATCACCTAAAATTCCTTCGTAACATATATGAAAATATATTACTTCCGAGGTAGAGTGAATTGATATTAAAGGACGTTTGTAGCTTTTGATTGTATATGAATCACGGTGATGTGATAAATAGTCATAATATGGCTACGTGCGACAAACACACTACACGCCAACATGGCAGAGGTGGGTGGATATCGTCTCCAAACGCAAAATACCTGAGTTCGACGGGTGGGCTGATGGGAGATGGTATTCATTTATACCTCTCTTTGTGGCCGACTGGTTAGCGTGTCACAGTCCTGATTCTCCCGTCCGTCGCTGGTTCGATCCCACGGGACGGTGGACTTATTATCACCTAAAATTTCTTCGGTAACATATATGAAAATATATTACTCCGAGGTAGAGTGAATTGATATTAAAGGACGTTTGTAGCTTTCTGATTGTATATGAATCACGGTGATGTGATAAATAGTCATAATATGGCTACGTGCGACAAACACACTACACGGCCAACATGGCAGAGGTGGTGGATATCGTCTCCAAAAAACGCAAAAACACCTGAGTTCGACGGGTGGGCTGATGGGAGATGGTATTCATTTATACCTCTCTTGTGGCCGACTGGTTAGCGTGTCACTGTAGTCCTGATTCTCCCGTCCGTCGCTGGTTCGATCCCACGGGACGGTGGACTTATTATCACCTAAAAATTCCCCTTCGGTAACATATATGAAAATATATTACTTCCGAGGTAGAGTGAATTGGATATTAAAGGACGTTTGTAGCTTTCTGATTGTATATGAATCACGGTGATGTGATAAATAGTCATAATATGGCTACGTGCGACAAACACACTACACGGCCAACATGGCAGAGGTGGGTGGATATCGCTCCAAACGCAAAACACCTGAGTTCGACGGGTGGGCTGATGGGAGATGGTATTCATTTATACCTCTTGTGGCCGACTGGTTAGCGTGTCACTGTAGTCCTGATTCTCCCGTCCGTCGCTGGTTCGATCCCCACGGACGGTGGACTTATTATCACCTAAAATTTCTTCGGTAACATATATGAAAATATATTACTTCCGAGGTAGAGTGAATTGATATTAAAGGACGTTTGTAGCTTTCTGATTGTATATGAATCACGGTGATGTGATAAATAGTCATAATATGGCTACGCATGCGATAAACACACTACACGCCAACATGGCAGAGGTGGGTGGATATCGCCTCCAAACGCAAAAACACCTGAGTTCGACGGGTGGGCTGATGGGAGATGGTATTCATTTATACCTCTCTTGTGGCCGACTGGTTAGCGTGTCTGTAGTCCTGATTCTCCCGTCCGTCGCTGGTTCGATCCTCACGGACGGTGGACTTATTATCACCTAAAATTCCCTTCGGTAAAATATATATGAAAATATATTACTTCCGAGGTAGAGTGAATTGATATTAAAGGACGTTTGTAGCTTTTGATTGTATATGAATCACGGTGATGTGATAAATAGTCATAATATGGCTACGTGCGATAAACACACTACACGGCCAACATGGCAGAGGTGGGTGGATATCGTCTCCAAACACAAAACACCTGAGTTCGACGGGTGGGCTGATGGGAGATGGTATTCATTTATACCTCTCTTTGTGGCCGACTGGTTAGCGTGTCACAGTAGTCCTGATTCTCCCGTCCGTCGCTGGTTCGATCCTCACGGGACGGTGGACTTATTATCACCTAAAATTCCTTCGGTAACATATATGAAAATATATTACCTGAGGTAGAGTGAATTGATATTAAAGGACGTTTGTAGCTTTTGATTGTATATGAATCACGGTGATGTGATAAATAGTCATAATATGGCTACGTGCGACAAACACACTACACGCCAACATGGCAGAGGTGGGTGGATATCGCTCCAAACGCAAAACACCTGAGTTCGACGGGTGGGCTGATGGGAGATGGTATTCATTTATACCTCTTGTGGCCGACTGGTTAGCGTGTCACTGTAGTCCTGATTCTCCCGTCCGCCGCTGGTTCGATCCCACGGACGGTGGACTTATTATCACCTAAAATTCCTTCGGTAACATATATGAAAATATATTACTTCCGAGGTAGAGTGAATTGGATATTAGCGACGTTTGTAGCTTTTGATTGTATATGAATCACGGTGATGTGATAAATAGTCATAATATGGCTACGTGCGACAAACACACTACACGGCCAACATGGCAGAGGTGGGTGGATATCGTCTCCAAACGCAAAACACCTGAGTTCGACGGGTGGGCTGATGGAGATGGTATTCATTTATACCTCTCTTGTGGCCGACTGGTTAGCGTGTCACTGTAGTCCTGATTCTCCCGTCCGTCGCTGGTTCGATCCCACGGGACGGTGGACTTATTATCACCTAAAAATTCTTCGGTAACATATATGAAAATATATTACTTCCGAGGTAGAGTGAATTGATATTAAAGGACGTTTTGTAGCTTTCTGATTGTATATATATATATATATAGTTTTTTTCGACGGATGTATCTCTACGTTACTGCGAAAGTTGTTGCTTATATGATTAAAAAGGAAGATCTCAAATGGCATGTACCTCAGGGATAGCATATATCCAAACTTTGTATTGGCAAAGTTTTTTATTTTATTAAAACAAAACTGCAGAAGATTTACAGAAACGTCAGCAGATAATTTTGTAAGCAACCTTCATTTCTGTCTTTATATATATATATATATATATATATATATATATATATATATATATATATATATATATATATATATATATATATATATATATATATATATATATATATATATATATATATATATATAAATGAGTTCAGATGTCAAAGGGAATGGCTATTATCTAGGGGATTAAATAAGGAAAGGTAATCTATTGGTTTTCAGTGATCACTAGCCTCTCCCACTTCTTTTTGTCTGGTAC
>NC_089748.1:21947771-21960271 GCF_040412425.1 Macrobrachium rosenbergii
CCTCTATTTCCTACGTCAGTCTCAAGAGCCAAACGCAAGCGTATGATAATATTACGTTATGTAATTTCCCTCTGATACAACGTCATATATAATCATAAAAAATCACGTATAAAACCATGAATCACGTTGTAGTTTGTTTGTAAACTTTTTTCTTCGTCAGGTCATTTTGTTTCTTTTGAAATAATCAAATGAATACATACTAACAGGTAAGGAAACGTCTCCACCAATAAGGCTTGCCTTTGAGACAGAACTCATTCATATTTTCAACAGTTTCTACTACATAAACAAAAGCGGCGTTGCCATTTAGCGTGTCAAGTGAACGCAGGGGGTAAAAGGAGTCTTTTCCCTGACTGTACCTGCCTCGACTTTTTGCCTCCTTTCAAGAAACGTCTTTCTGCAGCCGCCTGCTGCACCGCCAACCTCCTGCTTACTCCTTTACTGAAAAGAATAGTTTGCTAAAAAAAAATATATATATACTTTTCCATTACGTCAGAGTGCCCCGTAACGTCCTGTACTTATCTCCGTGCGCTTTTCTTTTTTGTCGCGTGTACTGGATTTTGGATATTTGGAACTACAGAATGTTTTTAGTTTGTTCAAAAAGTGGACAACATATTACGTAGACAGCATAATGTCTCACTACGGAAATAAAATTACCGTTATTTAATCATTTCTTTACCCAGGCGTTGTCGGATAATATAGATGTAGAGAAATTGTTATAGTGCAAAACGGACATGCTGACTCAGACAAAGATAATTTTAAGAAATATGCTCTTCTACAGTATGTGTAAGCCCAATAATTACTAGAGCAACGAGCTTACCAGTGAAATTGCAGACCATTAGCCCCGATATTTATAGCATTTTTACCGCAAAAGTTGAATAATTGATTTCATAATATATTCAGATGACTGGTGCATTAGCCTTTTAAAACTGAAAATATTCATTGGCCATGTTTGTGCCAAATACATATATAATTATTATATCATGGCTGACTGTGAAATGTAATTGCACTCCTACACTAATATTTTAGCATATTTATCCTTTTAAGCTGCTGTATGAACCTTAATTTTATAATAATTACAACCATAGATAAAGCACTAATATTGAAAAATGTCTTTTGCCAGTCAACACGTACATTTGAAAAATTCTTTTATTGCAATGGTGTCTCATTTACTTAGGATTAGAATTTTCAAAAGTAATACAGAAATAATTGCATTCAATGGCTTTTACCGATAAAAACAGATCTTTTATCTTTGGGAAATTTTATCACATAATTTTATTCAATTGAAAGCTTTGAAATTATTTGTTTATATCTCCAGACTTTTGTCTTATGGGAAATAGCACTACAAAGAGACTTGTTTTCTCGCTTTATTTTAGATTTTGAGATAAAAAAATAATCTCTCCCCATAAAGGAAAATCCATTAAGCTACAAAGTTTTTCTCCGAATTCATGCACAAATTCATCACTCTCTTGATATATCTAATATAATAAATGTATCAGCACTATTTACATCCTCTTTGAAGCAAGACGTATCAACATGCAAAATGGTTGTTTGAGATTGTATGCAAAATTACCTCTGCGAAATTTACAGCTTTTAATCTGCATGTTAGAAATTACGATATTTGTTTTTATTTTTTCTATTTAAATTATGCACATACACACACACACACACACACACACACACACACACACACACACACACACACATATATATATATATATATATATATATATATATATATATATATATATATATATATATATATATATATATATATATATATATATATATATATATATATATATATATATATATATATATATATATATATATATATATATATGTGTGTGTGTGTGTGTGTGTGTGTGTGTGTATTGTGATTTGTGCTTCATGAATATTGAAAAAGGTATAGAATATTTTGACCCTTTTTTTTGCAGACTGAAACAACATCATAAAAAACTATGTGAAAGGTATCTCTAAAAAAATAACCTAAACTTGTATGAAATAATGAATACCAGTGAAACCTATAAAATATAAAGTTGTATAAGACTCGGTTTTTTGTATCCATTTGTATCCGTTTTAGAGATGACTGATTTATTGTCTACTTACATATCACATTGGGTATACTATGTAAAGCAGTAATTTACCATTAACAAACGGAAACGAAATATAATGATTTAAAGTTATGTTTCTGACGACTGTATAACCTCTTGTGTTTTATATTTCATCTCTGTAAATAACAACTCAGCCGAAGACAGGAAAAGAATTCGGTGTCGTGTCAAGTTTGTCATTATAATAAAATTACCAAATATTTCTTTAAAATATACTAATGGAATGTTTTCAGTTTTGTTTAGTTTCATCTTGTTATTCGAAGATGCTAGATTTGAATGAGTATATTGATATCTGGCTGAATATATTTTATAATTTTAATTTTTCAAGATAGCTGCAGAGAGAGAGAGAGAGAGAGAGAGAGAGAGAGAGAGAGAGAGAAATTGGAGTTTCAAAATTCCCAGTAGTGTTTTTTCCACGAACCGCAACATGTTTGATATCAAGTGGTGCCAAATCTTTGTGTAAACCCGTTCCTGAACTCATGGCCAAGGCTAAAGCCGAAAAGCAACCGTCAATTCTCGTAGATGTGATGGTAATTCATTCCGATCACAAAGCGCTGTTCAACAGTCCGAGTCAAAAGGACGGTTATCTTTGTAATCTACCAAAATGTCAAGATATCTATAATAATAAAATTCGAGAGGATCTGATCCTGTTTGTCCTCCCCAGGTGACAGTAGAGGAGACATGACACAGCCACCCACCCCTTGCAGACTGGTTTTCCGCCCCGGGTGGGGCGGAGTAGGTATGGAAACAGGAAGGCAGGGGAGATATCTCCCCTCCTCCTGCAAAGCTGTTTGTCCGCCCTGGGTGGGGGCCGGGATAGGTAGGGGATCGGGAGGTTAGGGGAGACAGCAGCCCCGGGTTCCAGCACATGCCAACTAGCTCATATTAAATATAACACGTGGTCACATGGTTGTGTCCATAGCTGAATCAGAAGTACATTTTCGTTTATATTTGGAAATTTTGTTGTTGATACTGGTTTTATGAAAAGCTTACCATTGAATGCTCCCGAAAGAAAATGATCTCCTATTTGGCAACACTACTGGGCTATTTTTAATCTTAGCAGTTTTTCTTTTTTTTCTGTAAACACAAAGTTCACATTAAAACTTTCATATTGCTAGAAATATTGAAAAAGCAAGATCGATAAGAATATGATAAAACTTTTATATTTCTGAAAGTGTCGTTTCATGTGTTGTTTAAAACGTCTATAAAATGCATTTTCTTAAAAAAAAAAAAGTTGCAAATATGTCCTTAACTGGTCAATTTTCTTACAACTTTTCATACTTAGGTAAGAATAATGATCACGACCAGAACATGCAAATCACAGCTATATTAAATATATCGGTAATTAGTGTTAAATGACTTTGTACAGATAAAAGATTAAAAGTACAGTTTATTGATGGTTAATTATATAACGCAGCTCGGATTCTATTAGTTTTATCATTCTGAGTTCCCTCGTAATAGAAAATTATTCAGCAGTCGATGTATACCTGTACCATTCTTTCTTGAAATAGAAACTTACATTAGTGCTTTATAATCTATTACGTTTGCATGCGTACTCATTTAAACAAACAAATATACCACTACCGCTTAAGGCAACGAAGTCAGCTTCATATCTACTGTAAACCCCAAATTTTTTCCACTCATTCTTGTAGCTGTTTTTTTTTTTAATCTCTTCTTAATTCATGAAGCTACATGAGGTGTAAAGAGTATTTACTATATATTTTAGTCAACTTTTATTTTGTTAAACCACTTATGTCAGGCAGCACTGAGGGATCAAAATGATGTTGTATGGTCTGTAGTTGATGAATATTGTAGGTAACCTTAGAAAAAAATTCTATACACTCGCCCAGAACTGAGCATTTCATAGGAACATTATTCCTTACATTTTTGGTCCCTTCTTCTTCGTTTATTATTATTATTTTGGCAGTGCATCTCGTGCCATATATCATAGCATGACACTCGCAATTCTGTAGTTAGCGTAGTTCTGCAGTTATGGAACGTATAACGCCCCCAAGCATCGAGAGAACTTTGTGTATAAACCTGGCATGAAATGAGTTTTATATTCTTTGTTGCGAAGTCTACGGTGTCGTAAGTCATGTCTGACGAGAGCTGAGAGAGTCGCTTTATCCCGAGATTATCTCCAGTAAAGGGTTTATTATTATCTCCCTTTCCTGTTCAGCAAAATGGGGAACATAAGTAACAGTTTGCTGTCTTGGTTGCAGTGCTAAATGTTGCTTTGAGGCTTCTCTTGTAAATTACTATTTTTAAAATTCGTATTAGGTGCATTTCACTGCTTAATATTAAATTCATGTTTCTGTTGAGATACTGATAGACTCTTTGCGAGATATATACTTTGCTTCGATTTTATCTTGTATGCTTTTTTTGAGTTATTAATCTAGAGTAGCCTTAGTTATTTTTTACGTCACATTTTCCAATACCAGCAACATCGTGGCTAAATGTGTTTGCACTGATCAAAATGAAAATATTGCGATACTTCAAGTTTCTGCTGTCTCATTTAGTTTTAACTTGATCCACCAAGAATATTGTTATGCAGCTTATTTGGTGATTAAAGCAGAAGAATTGCAGGGTGCTGGCTATTACTGCAGTAAGTGTCATTAAATAAACATTATGTATGAACGAGAAACCTCAGAAATATACCATTACTTGTATCACTTTGGACACTGCATCAAATTGGAAAAGCATTCAAAGTTGTTATAAAAATCCTATCCGTACCTAATAAATAATATAGACACAGCGGTCATCAGTATAATACAAATCACTATCATCTACTCCGAAGAACAAGGGAAGCGAGATCTGACACATGGGGTCTTCATGCCACCAACCCCTAATTAAGAATACAATGTTAGTAAGTGGCCTTCCAGCGGCCAGTTACAAAGACCATTCCCTTACAAATGACCTTCGGGACATGGGACCACTTGCGCGTTAAGTAGATCGTAACCTTCGCAAGTGTATACTTTCATGATATTGCCTTGTAATATGTACAGCATTCCATGATTTTGACATATTTACTACTATAGTTATAATGTGTTCTGTGTAATAATAATAATTGTTGAAATATCGTATTTTGTGTAAGGTCAGATCTCGAAAGAGTTAGTAATTTATATAACTTAGCATAATTTAGAATTAATAATACATTTTAATAATAATGTAGTATGTGATCGTGCATTTTGTCCCCCAGCAACAAGTGTTGTGTATTTGTGATTTCGTGTGTCGTGTTTTGATTCTATTGTCATTGCGAAAGATAACGCATGAACAAGTGAGGGAATGGCAATCGAGTCATGTATGGTTTTGTTTCATACGAGAAAAAGACAAATGATTTTGCAATGTTTCATGTACTGTTCTGAAAACCAACTTTGGTTCTTCATCTTGTTTCAAAAGCGTGCCGTTTGTGACAGGCCGGCTGCCGTCTGTTTTGATTGTGTTGAGATTTCGTTAAGAGCTTCGTTCCATATGATTTTCTAGTAAAGACATGTACCTCACTCAGAAATGCGAACAAGTGTTGCACTGAAGGACACGGCAATTGCGTCATGTTTAAGAGTACATTGCTCTGATCACGTATTGTTCTAACTCGTTAGAACAATAATGCCGTGATCTGATTGTTTCATTTCTTGCTGGAATCCAAAAGTTTGTTGATTCTGATTTTAGAGACTTCGTGTGGTTCTCTCTCTCTCTCTCTCTCTCTCTCTCTCTCTCTCTCTCTCTCTCTCTCTCTCTCTCTCTCTCTCTCTCTCTCTCTCTCATCACAAGAGATAAGTTATTAACATAAAATATTTGTGTGGTCACTGGTGTTAATCTTAGCTTTTGAGATCTGAATGTAGGAAAAGCATGTAATGGTGCCTAACAAAAAAGTGTGTTTTGTGAATCTCAAGCAGCTACATTTCAGGTGATTTTGCAAAAGTTTTCACAAGCTTGTGTAAGGTAAAGTGAATTTTACTTATTATTACCATGGTATAATAAGGTATATTAGGGAAATTTTGCCATAGTGACATTATTATTGGTAAATCTCTTATGCATTTTTTGTGTAATTGTGTTTGCAATCTCTTGATTTTTCACATTTTATACATTGGTGACTTAACATTTATTTACTCAGCATTTTAAATATTTCTTAACAATTTAACATTGCATACTTGATTTAATTTTCATTTACTAAGATTTTCTTTTCAAATCTTGAGTAGTTCTTGATAGTTTACATTTTGCTTGATTAATTTAATTTCTTAATAAATTAAAGTTTTTGTGATTTAGTTTTGTTTCATAATTTAACTCAAGAATTAATTAAATTGTGTTGTTTTCAAGTAATAGTAAATTTCCTCAGATTGTGAATTCTAATAATGAATTTTGAATTTAAAAATAAATTTTTATATCTAAAATTTTAAAAAAGTGTTTCATTCATTGACCACCAGTTAATAGGATTAAATGCGTGCATAAGGCAAAGTGCAAAAAATGTTTGTTCCTTTAGTTTTGCTGAAGTGAATCAAGATCAGGGAAACGGTTAAAGGTGTATGATGGAGTGATGCCCTTTTACTCTAGTATGTTTCTTGTTTAATTGTTGATACCTCACACTTGTTTTGATAAACTTAGTTTGATTTTTTCATGTGATTAATAAGCCTTTTAAGGGACCGTTGTTACCTTTAGAGTGCTCAGTCGTAATTTTTATTGTCATGGGAGTTCAGGTATCTGGCTGAAGTGAAGTAAATTTTTTAATTCTGTGATTAGTTGTGTAATAACCAGGTACTTGGCACAATTCTTGAAAATAGAATTTGGTGCCCAGACCAAGGAACAAAACAAAATATCACTCTGGTTTATGGTTGATACTGGTGGAGTTAGTGATATATTTTGATATGAGAGTGACCACATAATTATTTGTGCATTGTATTGTGAATTATTTAGTTGAGTAACTTACAGAAAATGGCTCTGTTCAACGTGCAGAAGATTTTAGCAGCACCTTCCATCCAAGAGTTATCTGAATCCAACCTGACTGCTTCAACGGTGGCATGTGGGGCTAATGTGTTTAGTGGTATGATTAAGGCACGGATCAGATGTATTGCAATCCAAGCATTGATGGACTCTGGTAAAATAGATGAAGAGTTAGGAGAGGCACAAGAATTGCTGAGTGCAGCTGAGGCCGAGTTATAAATAAGCAAGAGCAAAAGAAAGAGAAAAGTGATGGAGAGGTAGAGCTTAGATGCATATAAGCAGCAGAAAGTTTGATTAAGCTGAAGATGCAGGCTGAAAGAGAGAAAATGCAAGCCGAAAAAGAAAGAGAGGAAAGAGAAGAAAGTTTGATTAAGCTGAGAATGCAGGCAGAAAGGGAGAAAATGCAGGCAGAAAGAGAAAGGGAAGACAGAGAGAAAAGAGAAAGAGAAGAAGAAAGAGCAGAAGAAGAAGAAAGAGAAAGAGCAAGAGAGGCAAGAGAGAAAAGAGAAAGAGAAGCAGAAGAAGAAAGAGAAAAAGCAAGACATGAAAGGAAGATGGAGTTAATAAAAGCTCAATCCACATTACCTGTAACATCGTCTAACCCTATCCAAGGTACTCAAGAGCCTGTATTTGATGTGGGTAGAGTGCAGAAGTTCATTCCAAAGTTTACAGAAGAAGCTCCAGATGAGTTTTTTGATCACTTTGAAAAAGTGGCTTCAGGTATGGGATGGCCAGAAGATAAATGGCTATTCTTATTACAGAGTGTTCTCATTGGTAAAGGAAGACGTGCCTATTTAGCCTTATCAGCTGATCAGCGTAAAGAGTACAAGGTACTCTTGGATAATGTCTACAAAGTAAAGAAATGTTTTAAACGATGGTTGGAGGCTGCTAAAGTTAAATCTATGGACGAACTTGAGGAGTTAGTAGTCCTAGAGCAATATCTTAGAGGAATTCCTGAACAAATAAGAGCCTATTTAAGTTTTCTGACTCTTTCCAGTACATTAATGTATGTGTTTGCGGGATATGGTAATTAATTAATATGTGGTAATTTTTCTTGAACTAGTTTGAAAACAATAATTATAGATAAAAACATGAAGCAACGGCAGAAACGATAATAATAATAATATTAATTTAAATGAAGATTAGTATTTAAATTATTATTACCTCTTTGTCACTTTGGAAATATATAGTTTTCTACCAACCAGCGTATAAATAATCTTTATGGCATTTATCCTTGCTTTAGGAGTGACAGAAAAATCACAGTTCCTTCAAAGTAATTTACCTACCTTTCTCCGTGCTCCCAGAAATTTCATTTAAATGAATGTGATCTACTAAAGGTTTTTTCTTAATTAGATTTATTCACCATATCCCTTGTATGTAGTCTCTACATCATAATGTAGTTCTTTGGGTGCTAGTTTGGTTTGTTATCTACGTGTCACCTACTCTGAGGTGCTAATACTAAAGGTGACTAAAGCTCCTTTGGGTGCCATGTTTAGTACTATATGTATATCTATTTCTATATTGTATGGTCGACAAATTATATTAATAAATGATGTCTTCGTGCGGCCGTCTACTTTACATTTACCATACAGTGTTTAGTACTAGCACCTCGTTTCTCCCAGGCTATTCTTTCTTTCTCTTTCTCCTGCCTTTCTGCCTCTTCTCGTTTCTCCCGGGCTATTCTTTCAGCCTCTTTTTCTGCCTTGGCATCATCTACTCTCTCTTGGACTCTCAGTCCCTCAAGGCTTGTCCTGACAGTCCCATGTCCTTTCCAGTGGACATGTAGAACTTGAAGTCCTCATTTTGCTGGGCTCTGGATGCCGTAGACATCTTGAGATAACGCTTATATGGGAGTGACCCTTTAGATAATCAATATGTCTGGAAAGACTCAGATTTCAGGGTATCTGAAAAGACTCAAGTTTGTTCATGATGAACTGGTTGCAGTATGTTTCAAAGACTCAGTTGCCCATGATGAACGAGTTTTAATATTATGTCACGCACGGACTTGGCCAGCTGTATCATGAAATTACGACGTTCCGGGGAACGATGGTTTGTGCAAATTGAACGCGGTTAATTGGGTTCCTGAGAACTTAGGGCTTTTGCTAAATGAGCGATTTGGGGTCTCGTAGACTCAAGGTTGTTCTAATGAACTAATTCAGTATGTCTAAGAAGACTCAAGGATGTTCCAATGAACTGGAATAAGCAGTCCCGTAAGGACCGGGATTATGTGTGAAATACACGAATATAGTCTTGAAATGGACTTGATTTTTTATGTCTAAGAAGACTCAAGGTTGCTCTAATGAACTGGAATAAGCAGTCCCAATAGGACTTGGATTTTTAGCATAAGGTTTAGCACAAGCCTTAAATAATGATTTGCAGAGAATTGTCAGAGCTGGCGGAGTTAAAATAATGGGATTACGTAGAATTGGATACCACTTAATATGCTTTTAAATTTCTACTTGCTCGCATAAATAGTCACAGTGCCTGAATGAATGCTTATGCTGGCGTTGCAGCAAATGTTATAAAATTGCTCTGGGCAAATGGGAAGCAGTAGCTTCGAAAAATTTGCAGTTAAATGCGTGAATGAATGATTATGCTGGCGGTGGCAGCAAATATTATAAAACTGCTCTGGGCAAATGAGAAGCGGTAGCTTCAAAAAATTCACAATTAAATGCGTAAATGAATGATTATGCTGGCAGTTCAGCAAGTATTATAAAATTGTATTGCTCTAGGCATATTATAAAACTGTATTGCTCTAGGCAAATAGTGAGCAGTTGCTTCCAAATGTATGCAATTAACTGCGAGAGAACCAATGTAGCTGGCTTCTCAGTCAAGAGAGAAAAAAAGAAAAAATGCATAAAATGCGACAGGAAAAGAGTGTGGTCATTTCAAAAGCGCAATATTAAAATTCAGTAGAATATGACGAGTACAATAAAACATTTAATTTACCATGCACGGGCAGAGTTATACTGCCAAGGATATCTCACGTGCTTAAGGGAAAAGGAAAACAAAAAAATATTTACTGTATATTCAAGAGACCTGATTATGCACGGAGTGGCGTGTTTACTTTAGCGATCCCATGGGACAGGGGACATTTCCGCATGTGCACATGACGAGAAACAACTAACAAATACAGCGAACAAATACAACACAGTCCTGGCTCAGCTGAACGCCGGGAAAAATGGATGAATGGGTGTTTCCTATTTTCTCAGTTTGTTTACTGAAATTTGAATGGAATGGACTTTACCAAGTGCGTTTCTTTTTATAGAGTAATTTAACCAAATGCAAGTACTAACCAAGATTTTCGGCTCGCATGGCCTGAACAAAATTTTACGGGTTTGTGAGATTTTATTTGATAAGGAAGAATAACACCTCTAGCTAGCGAATGTCTAACCTCTACGAGAGAGAGAGAGAGAGAGAGAGAGAGAGAGAGAGAGAGAGAGAGAGAGAGAGAGTAAAAATATCCAATCTCCAGTGATACGAAAACTGCTGAACTGAGTCAAGCCTTATGGGTTGTAATGTGCCTAACTAGGATTTTTCGAACGAAAAATTTTGCAAATCACATGGGGAAGGAATTACCCCTTACTATTTCCTGTTACACTCTTCGTAATTTCACTTTTCCTAGTTAACCATCAAAAGCTTGTGTGTAAAGGTTAATAACTCTCTCTTCTCTATAACTGGGATGCATGCACGTGTTCTAACAATTCTTAACTCTAATTCAGTCATGATTTTGTTCATACCTAACAAAAAATAAAAATAATAAACGATACTTACTGTGGAAATGGATCACTTGTGTGCTCATAGGGGAATTTACGCTAATTAAGAAGGTTCGTTTCTTGTCTCGCTTTCAACTCTCAGCGAGGCTATTTAGCCGATAACTGCACGTTGCAAAGGGGTAAGGACTCAATCTGCAACGTTCCAGATTGCGAGATCTAAGGCAATTTGGTCGCCAGTATTATAATTTTAAAGTGGGGTTCCTGCTAGATTAATGGGATGTACTGGGATGATGCGCCTATTTGAGGAGGGGAGTGATTAGATAAACTCTGAGGTTTAACTTAATTAATTATATTTACAAATGAAACACGTCAGAAGAATGGTAGCATAATTCTGGTAATAAGTTGAACAGCAAATGACTGGGAATTTGCGGGAGAGAGCACAAGGCATTCCCATTTCGAAGGGCGTTGAAAGCGAGATAGTGGGGTCCCCTATGCACACAAGGTGATACGGAGATCCACAGCGAATAACTCCTAATCTGCAATCGAAACACTTACGGTTACTCAACCGAAACCAGCACTGTAATGAAGGAATCGAGGAATTGCATAGAAGATGCCTAGGCTGAACTCGATTCCAGTGACTTGAATATCAAACGATTATGTTACACATCTCGTCAATGCTTTGCAAATTAAATAGCACAAAATATAAAAAGCAATACAGGTCTCGCTGTAGGTATATCGCACTATGAAACGAAAAGAGATTCATTGAAGGCGAATAGGGAATGTGGCTGACGAAAAACCTTAAATCCTGGTGCTTTACCTTTTTTTTAGGAGCTGAAGTTCTCTTCTTATGAGGGCCAGCGAGAGTGCAAGTGAATTGGTTCACAAGAGTTACCTTGGATACTGCCAGCCACGTGTTGGAAGTAGGCAGTTTAATGAAGCAAGGGACAGACCTCCGTCCTCTGGGCCGCCTGTACAATTCTAAGATTCAGCGTCTCTCTCCAGGGCCCTTTATAGCTTCGGGAATTATGTTTTCTCTCTTCCTAGATAGCGTTGCGATCACTCTGCCCACTTGGAAATGCGGGCAGCGTGGCTGCAGTTTCAAGATGACGGAACGCTGACCTGCCTCGGGCGATTATTAGCTCTGATCGTGTCCGCACGTGGAATTAAGGAATTTCCGGCAGCACTTTGGACAAGAAAGAGATTAAACTGGTTTCCCTACAAAAGGCAGTGGTGAGAGAGAGGTTTTAGAGGCGAATTTGCCTACAGTGAATCATACTGAATTGATTGAGTTAATTGCTAAGTCCTTTTCCCTTTGACCTATTGCATGAAAGGTGGCGTATGAGAGGATACTCTTGATAATATATATGTATGTATGTATGTATGTATGTATGTATATATGTATATAATGTAGTTACCATTCTAAGGTAGCAAATGGACAAGACTTACATAGAAATTCTCTTCCGTAGGAACACTGAGGTCGGTTTCACTTGGAAGAAGTGGTGAGTAAATGAAGATTAAGTATAAGTTCCGTTCTATATATTCACTTAAGGTTTTACACTTTTCACCTAAGAGAGCTGCTGCGGAGTCTTGGTTTGCTAAAGTCACGCCTTTACAAAAGTGCACTAAAGTCTACGGACATGTTCCCCAGTTTTGAGAAAGAACGACACTAATGTTCACCGTACTTCGCGCCTTAACCTTTCTGCACTTTCACCCCGAGTCACTCTCTTTTGAACGAGATTAG
>NC_089748.1:21962771-21975271 GCF_040412425.1 Macrobrachium rosenbergii
TTCATCAAGTATTTTCAGAATATCACTCTTTCGTTTCAGCTGCCGCTTTTTAGTTTCCTGTAAAAGAAAACTATTGTGACGGCTTTTTCTGTCCTTCCGCACTTTTTCTGTCCGCCCTCAGATCTTAAAAAATACTGAGGCTAGAGGGTTTCAAACTGTTATGTTGATCATCCACTCTCCAATCATCAAACATACCAAATCGCAGTCCTCTAGCCTCATTTAGTCTTTATTTTATTTAAGGTTGAATTTAGCCATAACCTTACTTCTGGCACCGCTATAGGTATCAACAATACAGGCCACCATCGGACCGTGACTGAGTTTCATGGGTCACGGCTAAGTTTCATGGGCTGTGGCTGAAATTTTCATGCAGCATTATACGCTGTACAGAAAACTTGATTGCGACGAAGAAACTTCGGCGCATTTTTGCTGGTTTCATTTTGGGCTTTTCTAGATCAGGCCCATGATTATGACTTTGTGGCTCTTTCACAAGAGCACCATTTCTCGTGTGAATGCGAGCTGAGCACCGTGCTCGCTCTGTCATGTTCCGAGCATTTCCAAACGGTTTTCCCAGCCCCTTCAGTTTTTTCCTTTCGAAACAGGAAGCCATGATAATTCAACAGATTGCCGCCTTTCTGGCTTTTTACAAAATCAGGGTACAGTATTGAGAAATTTTTTAAAAAACGATCTTGGCGATACGACGAGAGATCTGGATCTACACAGACTGACAGTTTCCCAAAACAGATGGAAACAGGCTGACTAAACCGCAGACCAAATGAACTCTTAAAACACCTCGCTTATATCTGCATAGAAGACTAAAATGACCTATTATTTCTTGCCCATTGCTTCTCTGTTTGCTTGACCATTGGGCCATGACTCATCGTCAGTGACGACATTTTGACCGTGGCGACATTTTGACAGTGACGACATATTGACACGCGACATTTTGACCGTGGCGACATTTTGACAGTGACGACATATTGACACGCGGCATTTTGCCTTGCAACATTTTTACAAGCGACATTTTGACATGCAATCATTTTTGACTGTCTTGACATGCAATCATTTTCGACTGTCTCAAGAACCAATGAACGGAATTTGCAGAAGTTGATGAGATCTGGCCACCGAGTCCCTCCAGGAGCTAAATCTTTTGTATGGAGCGATGGAGAATTAACTATTTACCGTAAATGAAATTATTTTGCTCATTATAAACTATGGAGAAGTTCGCTCTCCATATTTATACCCTGTCTCCATTTATAATGTGGACGTGGCATTACGTGGTGGTGGTTGGTATGCCTCAGCTCAATGTTTTTGTTACTTCATTTTTATTTGACTTTCGTGCTGGCAAATGATTACTTGCGTCGTTTTACCTAAATCCTATCTTTATAACTTTTTCTTTTAATTGTAATTAAGATTCATATTTTGAGGAATAGCTTCTTATCCTTTGAGCTTATTCATCTCGCAGTACTTTTCGTTTAATAAACAACAAAGAGATCTTTCTCACAGTTCGAAACTCCATAGATTCATTTTCAAAACAAAAGTCTCGCCTACCACCCAATGAAATATAGCAGAGTCAGTTACATCTTCTATTAATCATATGAATTTGATGTATCTTTACCTTTCTTTTAAATGCTACAGCTAAGCTGACAGCTTTCTTCACTGAATTGTGTACTACAAGTACTGTACTATCATCGATAATATAAACGATAATACATGAAAATACGAAACTCTTTGCGCTGATGACATTTAATTGTAGTATATTTTGCGAAAAGAATCAATTTGTCGGGATTTTGGTTATACAATGCTCACACATAGTTAACACTATCATTATTTCGATTCTAGCATTTTAGCATCATAAATGATTCTCAGAATTGGGCAAATTTTTTTTGAAATAAAGGGAGGGTGACCACCTCTCAAATGATCTTGACCATTAGGCTGAGCCATAATCTTTAATCAATGGCCATCTGCAAACTTTGGTCTGATATTCGTTAATTAATTTTACTCAAACGCGTTCAATTGATCTCATTTTCCGTAATTTAAAAAAAAAAAATTCTCTTCTTTCTGTCAGTATTTATATAGAGCAAGAACGTGGGGATAAATATGGAAGAAGAGAAAGAGAACTCGCAAGAATTTTCATCTTCGCTCTATTTCATGGGCTACATTTTCTAGTCCACTTCCCGCAACGTTCCTTGCCCATCATTCTTTCATGTGTCTTCCTCACTAAAGATTCCCGTTAGCAAGTAGGAAACGGACCTGGTTGTCTCACTCTTCTATCTCTCGTCAATAATTCCGTATTAATTACAGGTACTGGATAATGACATACAACAAACCTTCACTTTTTCTCCCATGTCCTGCTTAACAAGCTTCTCCACTTTCGCCGTCTTTTCCTTCCTTCCTTCGTCTTCCAATTTCCTCCAGCTGACATAAATTATTGCTTTATCGAAGCATCCTTCAACATTTTCTATTTGCTTATCCCTCTCGTTCTCTACTTTTTTTTTTTTTTACTGCTGTCTCTCGTCGAAGAAAACATCGATGATGTTGACTTTTATTTAACATTTCATTCAGTAACCAAAAAGGAGAACACTGGATTTTTCTCTAAGAAAAGATTATTTTCTGATAAACAAGGGTATTTTGCATAAGGAAGATCGCAATTCCAGACACCCCAAAATATTAATTTATGGTAATCTAGAATCCGACACTGCCCATATATTGAGTGTCATTCTACAGACTACACACAGCCAAGGTTAGTCAATGTCAATGAAGATATATAGAGGCTCTATCTGGAGAAATAGATTGCGATGGTCCTTGACGTTCAGTTACTAATCAAATGCATGTTTCAGCCAAATCATGAAAGCTTACGAGAGAGAGAGAGAGAGAGAGAGAGAGAGAGAGAGAGAGAGAGAGAGAGACGACTCACATTACAAATTAGTTCAGTGTTTTAAGTAGCTGAAGGAATGTGGCGGAGGTGTAAGTTCATTGCAAGACAACAGTTTAAATTTTGAAAAGGGATTAGATATTTAAATTTGACCTACTAAGAGAGGTTATTGATACCGAATCCAGCTGACCAGCTGGGTTATCTTGTTAATAAGTTAGTAACCCTCTAATACAAGACATTTACTGTAGATGAAGGACTGACAAATCACAAGATTATAAACAGTAATTACATGACTCTAAACTCAGCCTAACCCTAGGTCCATAATGGACCATGGCTATCTAATATATTTGTTAAATTGTCAGTTTAAAGTCAATTTCTGCATCTGCAATGAACTTCCCTTAGGCGGTAGAAAAAAAATAAGTTTGGGTAGCATTTGTTTCGTTTAAGTTCTTCTAAACAGCAGGCTTTTGAAAGTCGGGAGAATGGTACACATACCACATGCAGATAATGTTTCTGAGGTGAATGCACTTTAGTTAAGCATGAGATTCCTTTTCCTTTTATTTATAAATGCAGCTATTACTGTTTTTTTTTCTACACCTTAGAGAGTTTGACATGTTTGTGACAGAAGCAATTTATTCAACTTACAGTTTATACGCGAGTAGTTCAATAGCTTTTAATTTTTTTTTTTTGGGGGGGGGTGGCTAAATGGGAAATGGTCGGCATATGAAGTTGTTGCAAGACTTAACTAAAATCGAAAAGAGAAATTATCAGTTTTAATTGTCAATTTTAGATGCAGTTGAACTTAAGGGAAACTAAGACTTTTTGATAAGCCTATATGGCACCGTGTTCTCGGTCCGTAACAAGATTTGCATAGGTAATCGTGCACTTCATAAATGTCAGTAAATGCCAAGCCTTATTGTTACAGTGTAAATGAAGCTCTATTTTTCAAATAATGTTGCCCCTTTCCTCGAGATGACTATCTTTAAAGATATTCATTTGATCTTTCTGACCTCTTATCTCTGTCAATTTTGTCTGTGTTACAAGATGGCTTCTCTCGTTTTCACATTCTTGTAAGAAAGTGAGGAGCTGAGGAAAGATTCTTAATTCGTTTCTCTTCTGCCTTTATTTTCTCTCTTTCACATGTTTGTAAGAAAGCGAGGAGCTGAGGAAAGATTCTTAATCCGTTTCTCTTCTGCCTTTATTTCCTCTCTTCTTCACATTCTTGTAAGAAAGTGAGGAGCTGAGGAAAGATTCTTAATCCATTTCTCTTCTACCTTTATTTCCTCTCTTTCACTTTCTTGTAAGAAAGTGAGGAGCTGAGGAATGATTCTTAATCCATTTCTCTTCTACCTTTATTTTCTCTCTTTCCCGCATTCTTCCCTGCCTTCTCTACCCTTTATCCGTCAAGTTCACCGGCTAAGTTCCTCCTCATACTTTTTATGAACTAGTGATATCCGGCTTGCCTAGATAGGTAAATTGTTCTTTACTTCTCCTGACAAGCGTTTGAATTTTCTTCCTGTCAGTGGAAGTCCTGACTATTATATTTTTATCTTCCATTAGTTTCATTGTGTGTTTACCAGTGTGGCCACAAGGTATTTTAAAACACTGTTGATTCTCTCTTAATGAATGGGATGTTAAATATTTCTTTGCGTGCCGATTCATACGGATGATCCATGATTCTTATTCTTTTACTTCAGTTGATCCAACTTTTGAAAACTGAAATTGCATATCCATGCCTCATACAATTAACTAAACAATTCAGTGCGTAAAAGATGTTATCTTCTCCCATGCTGTATGAAGTAGTAAGGAACCTGACAACTAAGTGGCTATGAAAAAGATTTTTTTTTTTTTTTACATAGGTGGGTGGCTCAGCGGAGTTACGCGATTTCTGGGGTCTTTCTAGCAGTCTCTTGGGAGTTTATGTGAATAGAAATCAGTAACTCGAAAAACATATCCGTATATCAAAACTGTACATGAATGTCAGTTTCAGTTTCTCTCTCTCTCTCTCTCTCTCTCTCTCTCTCTCTCTCTCTCTCTCTCTCTCTCTCTCTCAAGAATCAGTTTCCGAAAAATTGCTGGAAATTACGCAATCTCTTCACATTTCAAGGTCAATAACTCGAAAGATCGTACCAAGATCTAAGGAGATTCATATTTACACAACACCTAACATCCAGATGACAAATTAATTATGAAATGACTGATTTAAACAGAGGTGACGTGGGTTGGAGTATTGAAACACTTCCTGAGAAGGACTTCAGTGACAGAGGAATGAATGACAGACAATGCATGATGAAATAGTTCAAGTTCTAATTCTAGACACTAATAATCACCTGCATCAAAAGAAGACAATGTTGAAAACACAAAGAGGAGAGATCTCATCTTGCAACTGCGACATGATATCTTTTCACTTTCTTTTGTAATTAGTAAGATTCCTGGAGACGATTAGGGAGAAAAAGATATGGACCATAGAGGAGCCAAGTAAAGTGAGGGAGAAAGAGAGAGACAGTGGCAAAATATGCCGTTCCTTTCCCTCGACTAATCTATGCTTTCTCGCGTTTTTCACCCAAAGTCCTTCCCTTCAAACGCTTGCATGTTATATGCTTCCCTTGAAAATAATTTAGAACTCATCTTTAATCAATGTGCGGAAGAGCCTCTGACTCTGTAATGATTTTTTGTGAGGGATGACTGGGAAATTCCTCCCGCTCATCGTCATTTAACTATAGATGACGCAGTCCTGATGAGCTTCACCGCCGTGTAACAGTCTGTATTTCCCCCTGTTCGAAATTCCCCCCGGGGGAAATATCGCCAAGGATATATTTCCCCCTGCGGGAATTTCGTCCCAGGATAATATTCCCCCCCTCTGGGCCAAGATTCCCCCAACCCCACTACTGTTATAAGAGTATGGCTATGGCGGCGACGTGTAGCAACGACAGCCTCCTGCCACACAGGATAATTATCATCACGACTAAACTACCTCTTGGGGGTCATTATCTTCGTTATTTACATTCTTTTGTTTATGTTTATACGAAAATCCTCAACGGGCTTGTACTAAACACGCCGCAAAGGTGAATATATGTAGGGGAGAGAAATGGCCTAGACTAGAGGGAGGAAAATATCCTAGATCCAAAATTCCCCCCGGGGGGAAAAACAGCCTGGGCTGTTATTCCCGGGCGGAAATCAATCCTAGGCTAAGTTTCCAGGGGGGGATTTCAGTCGGGGGCGGGAGGATAATTTCCTGCTACACCGGTTCTCTGTCCACAACACGTTCCCCTTTTTCCAAGCCCCAGTTTCCCTTTATTTTCCTTTTTCGTGTTTATTTTCCTTTTCACATTCCCCGGTCATAACTTATCAATTCCTTCCTCGTCGTCTGTTTTGACACCTTATTCATACTTCAGTGAGTCGTGTCCTTGTTAAAAACTCTAACTGACATCTACAAGTTAACTTTTTCAATTAACGTAATTGCCTCGTCTCTCAACATTGTGTCTTCTTGCCATTTACCTCTTCTGTCATAGAAAGCTGCTGATACTTCTGATGCTCAATAAATCTTTGTAACAAAGGTTTATTTTGAACGTTTTTTCTCTTATTTCTTCTACCTCTATAGATTATGAAAGTAAAATGAGATTATGAGAGAAATTTCTTCTCATTCTGATGAGCGTTCTTTGGATGACATATTTTTTCGGATGTTGACAATGTAAGTGAATTCTAAGTATTGCCTTCCCTTGAAAGAAAAGTCAATGCATCATGTTTGTGCATGTGTGTACTGCCGTTGGCAATAAAAGAATTTGTACAGAGATGTGAGCTGTGAAGTCAAAGAAGTGGGGACGGAGGAGGCTTCGGTCAAAATATTAGTGGGCGGTGGCACGAGATGTTGCTCAAAAGTAGACTAGTCTATGTGCATGCCGTTATCGGGGAAAATATGATAAAGTTCGTATAATAGAATATCATGCATATCCTAGGGAGCCTTAAGTGAAATCTAATGCAAGAAGTATGCAATATACTGAAGCCAAGTACTCTCTTTGCCAAGTACCATTCAGGATTTTCCCTAACGATAATGGCGGTAGTCCAAAGTGATATGAATGCCATGGTAGGTATCGAAGATGAGGTTGCTTAGGTGTAGGGAAGAAGAATGTCGGGTAAATGATGATACACTCTTGAGGCTTTATTTTTTGAGAATGTATGGTTTAAAACAATTAATATTCATAAGTATAATTGCGAAATTAAAAGTTTCTTTACAGCCGGGTTACTACATCGACCATAACAATACGTTCAGTAGATGACTTCCCTTTCAAATCATAGGAAACACATATTCAGTAACTGAATATATTATAAGCTAACTGGTTTTTTCAAATACTCCAAACGAGCATTAATAAATGTTATCTTTTCATCGCTAACAATGAAATATTTATATCATCTGGAGAGTACGGAACAAAGAAAGTGCCTACCAATGTCTAGAGCATGAAAATGGAATAAAAACGCGCAAGAAATGTGGAACGCGAACCAGTACAGCTTATCTTCAGGCACACCGTGGTGACGATATTTTCCAGCTTATATTCATTGTAGTAGAGATTTGCGCGTTCATCATGGCTTGTGCACTGATTATTCTAGAAATCTGTAATATTTACATTTGTTCGTTATTTATTTTAATTTTGACTTCAGTCATACAGTTTAGCACTACTTTTGTGTTAGCTGCTGAAATTTCACCCAACACTCAGATGACTGACAGTGAAGTAAATCGTTTATTCGAATATACATTTCGTGAATACTGAACCATCAAATTTACTTGAAATATTACACTGCTAAATATTTGTAGTCACACTCCCAGCAACAGACTTCTAGTTTCCGCACACGTTGAACTCAGGATATTAAACTAAAAGTCTCGACTCTCCGTACTTTGCAATGAAGAGTGGCGACCCTGAATCACAGCTTTGAAAAGTGTCAGTCGTATAACTACGAGCCTTCAGTATTGCCTGAATGAGCCTTGACTGCAGTTCAGAGCCGCGGCCTCCTCCTGTTCCGTTTGATTTCTGTTCATTCCGTGAAAGAAGAAACTTAGTTCTTCACATATGATACCTCGGCCTTTTATTCCGGGCTTTTATCCCCTTCCTTAAAGTTCGATCATGCGCATATTACATAACATTGCACACTCGCACTTAAAAAAAAAAAAAAAAGCAATTTCACAAAGCTGTAGTCTACTTGAATATGTGGATTTCCATAAGGCAGTTATAAAAGCTTAGTGCAGGTCAGAGAGATTAAAAATGACTTAAAAGATAGTATTAGTACCATTGGTCTGTAGCATAAAACAAGAGAATTTTAGGTAGTAAGCGTTGTTTTGTTGGCTATAACAGAAAAATATTTGCGGATGCTTTATCACAGATGATTAATTATGATTAGAGTTCATCTTTAAATCGAAATTGGAGGTCAGCATTTTACAATAGAAATTTATTTAGTCCACATAAGTGAACATAAAACAGATAAAACTGAACTAAGTGTATCGGTCAGAAAGAAAAAGAATAATAAAAATTATCCCAAACATCGTAGGTGGTCTGAAACAAATTTGTCTGCCTTTTTTCATTTTCAGTTCAGAATTAATTTGTTCCAGTATTAACCTTTCCTGCTTTTGTGTCGTTCAGAAACACAGGAATAACAAAATGATTTTCAACTTGACCCTCTTTGGAACTATTATGTCACTTTGAAACACAATAGAATCTGTAGGCTTGATGCACTCATGCCGAAATTTTAGGAACTCATTTGGTTAATTAAACTCAGTAAAGAGAAAGATAATATAAACACTCCACGTAACATTTAAAACACGACATCATAACATTTCGGTCTTCAAAAGTCGTAGTGTTCAAACCGACTGACGAAAAGTATCTGCCAAGAGCTATGGTTCTGTATCAAGTCGAGTTCACCTGAGTGGACTTCTGCTGCTGCTTGTAAAGTAAACCTCTTTATTACTAACTATACTGGCATTGCTTAGGCTTTATTTTGTTTATTTTCTTTACAGAAAAAATGAAAACCAGTTTCATGGAAACTAGACATCCTAATCAAAATACCTGCAAATTTTGTTCATTCCCTAACAATGACTTCAGGCATGATGAGCCACCCAAGCTGTTTATTTATTTATTTATTTTTTTTTTACAATTATCTACTTATGGAACAAATCAAATGCATCTTAAGGTTGAAAAGTATTATGCACAATAGATGAATATATATTTCCTCTGCGGCTGTTGTGCCATGAATTACACTATTACTGTGTTCCGATAAAGATTAAAAAGGGATTCTGTTTATCAAAAGAACGTGCGTGCATAAGTTTATTTACCCGCATACTTGGTTATTTTGAAATATACGTGAGAATTAATTATTGAAAACTGAATAGAAAACCAGGCTTAAAGTATATCAAAGACTATAAATTCAAGTTCTTCGTATATCCGAAAAAACTGTTAAATTAGTTGACAAAATCATTGCTTACACTGATCCTGTTCAGTTAGATATAGCGACCTCTAACTTCAAATTTATTGATATAAAAAAAATGAAAAATGTGTACAATTCCCATGACCCAAAGCACGAATCCGTATCGAGCGTTCATGTTTACATTCTGCAGTACACGCCCAGTACAAATATTCATTCAGTCCTGAATACCTCTGCACTGGTCAAAACAACGACATCGGCCATAAACGGATTCCGTAATTCAGATTTCATTGTCAGATTGGAATCATACATTTTTGAAATTCATGTCACATGAATTCAGTATTTCATGCAGCTTTTTTATTAGGCTTTTAGTAATTCCATATTCAGAAACCCCACAATAGTCTCTGTTTCTTTTTATGGCATTACAAAATGTGCCAAAGGGCTAACATTTCACCAGTAAACAACACACACAGTCCCATTGTTCGTTTCATTTGTAATTTTCGGAAACTGTTTTATTTACTTTCGCTTTTAGATTTAGTGAGTTCATCAACAAAACTAGATGAAAAAATACAGCAATTATGTAAAGATTTTTCAGTTTTTATGTTTTCATATATTGTCTGTTACTTATTCCTATGGCACATTCTATAAAGTTATTCAAAAGAAGGCATGTAGTACCCAACAAAGGGTTAAGAAATATGCTTTTGATTTTTTTGAATCTTTCTGCTAAATCTCCTGTGTGTTGTGTATTGTTTATGATACCGCGTAAAAAGACAATGTGCCTCCAAGTTGCATAAAAATGATTCTAAGACATGATTTAAAACAAGACATGAAGAGAGAACGCCAGAATTAATACAATAGCATTCACAAGATAAATAAATTACTAAATTTAGACAATAAAGCCACGCATTAGGCACTTTCAGCCATTCATCTCTTGAATAAAGCCACACACTAGGCACTTTCAGCCATTCAGCTCTTGAATAAAGCCACACACTAGGCACTTTCAGCCATCCGGCTCTTGAATAGAGCCACGCACTAGGCACTTTCAGCCATTCAGATCTTGAATAAAGCCACGCACTAGGCACTTTCAGCCATTCAGCTCTTGAATAAAGCCGCGCACTAGGCACTTTCAACCATTCAGCTCTTGAATAAAGCCACACACTAGGCACTTTCAACCATTCAGCTCTTGAATAAAGCCATGCACTAGGCACTTTCAGCCATTCAGCTCTTGAATAAAGCCACGCACTAGGCACTTTCAGCCATTCAGCTCTTGAATAAAGCCACGCACTAGGCACTTTCAACCATTCAGCTCTTGAATAAAGCCACGCACTGGGCACTTTCAGCCATTCAGCTCTTGAATAAAGCCACGCACTAGGCACTTTCAGCTATTCAGCTTTTGAATAAAGCCATGCACTAGGCACTTTCAGCCATTCATCTCTTGAATAAAGCCACACACTAGGCACTTTCAACCATTCAGCTCTTGAATAAAGCCACGTGCTAGGCACTTTCAGCCATTCAGCTCTTGAATAAAGCCACGCACTAGGCACTTTCAACCATTTAACTCTTGAATAAAGCCAATCACTAGGCACTTTCAGCCATTCAGCTCTTGAATAAAACCTTGCGCTAGGCACTTTCAGCCATTCATCTCTTGATTAAAGCCATGCACTAGGCACTTTCAGCCATTCAGCCCTTGAATAAAGCCACGTGCTAGGCACTTTCAGCCATTCAGCTCTTGAATAAAGCCACGCACTAGGCACTTTCAACCATTCAGCTCTTGAATAAAGCCAAGCACTTTGGCGCTTTCAGCCATTCAGCTCTTGAATAAAGCCACGTGCTATGCACTTTCAGCTAGTCAGCTTTTGAATAAAGCCACGCACTAGGCAATTTCAGCCATTCATCTCTTGAGTAAAGCCACGCACTAGGCACTTCAGCCATTCAGCTCTTGAATAAAGCCACGCACTAGGCACTTTCAACCATTTAGCTCTTGAATAAAGCCAAGCACTAGGCACTTTCAGCCATTCAGCTCTTGAATAAAGCCACGCACTAGGCACTTTCAGCCATTCATCTCTTGAATAAAGCCACGCACTAGGCACTTTCAGCCATTCAGCTCTTGAATAAAGCCACGTGCTAGGCACTTTCAGCCATTCAGCTCTTGAATAAAGCCACGCACTAGGCACTTTCAGCCATTCAGCTCTTGAATAAAGCCACGTGCTAGGCACTTTCAGCCATTCAGCTCTTGAATAAAGCCACGAGATGACTTTCAACCATTCAGCTCTTGAATAAAGCCACTGAGGCACTTTCAGCCATTCAGCTTTTGCTGCACTAGGCACTGTCAACCATTCAGCTCTTGAATAAATGTTAGACACTAGACTCTTTCAGCCATTCAGCTCTTATATTTTAACAACGAAAGGAGTAAGTCGAGTGGCTTTTAATGCAATAAGATTTAAAAATTAAATCTTTTGTAAAGGGTCCAATAATGAATTTGGGTTGCAAATCTTACTGCTGCCTTATGAAGTCATAGTAGAAATGTTAGACAGAGGGAGGATGGAAGGGAGCTGGATTGGAGTTATATTTTAAGAAGGTACGTAGGTTTTTAATGCAATAAGCTTTAAAAATTAAATCTTTTGTAAAGGTTGCATAATCATTTCCGTTGCAAACTTCTTTCATCTAAATGCTACCCACCCGGCCCCCTCCCTCCGGCACCCCCCACTCACACATTCGTATGCATGTACAAAAACACATTGCCTTCCAATGAGGCATTTTATCATTAATTCCTATTACTAATAATATATTAATATATTTTTTACTTTGGTTTAGATACTTTTGGAGCGATCACCAGCGAACCTAACGATCAGTCTCAATAGAATATTCAGTTGCGAATCTGTTCTCACTGTGACCACTTTCCAGGCTGAAGTGTAATAATAGGCTTGCACAAACGCTGATCGATTAAATGATAACTCCAATGTTCCACAGTTGTAGTAACTATGTCAAAGCGATTGCCAAAGTGGTTTTACAGTTCCTTATTCCGAGAAAGTAATATCATCTTTTGTCCATTTCAGGAATTTTATTTAGTCTCGTGGAATAGGAAATACACATAAAACTCTTGGCTTATACTCTGCATGGACACAACGAGACAGATAAGTGAGGTATTTTCTCAGTGGTGAAACATAATGCATAAAATTACACGAATACATGCAAACACCTTTCTTTGTAAGTCGAGAGA